>NC_080418.1:82579458-82666958 GCF_029873635.1 Malania oleifera | reverse complement strand
GATCGTTCTACGTTCAGAATTGAATGACAAACCTCAACCCATTGTTTACGACAAACAAGAACCTTGGTATATACAACCTCAACCTGTTGTTTATTGTGAAACAAGAACCTCGGTATAAGGAAGACGCCACAAACGATGGTGGAAATCCGTTTGATAAGTCGTTGGTGAACACCACGGGAAATCCCAATAAGTTCGAATAGTTCTTCAAATACCGCAGAGAAAATACTCTCACAATTTTATTCAATGATGCCCTTTGTTCTTACAATAAGAAAGCTTTTATAGGCATAGCCTGGGAGAAAAAGCATTAGACACTTCAAACCACTCAACAACTCTCAACAACTTACTAAGACTTCTTGCAAGATTACAAATTAGGCTCAACAACTCTCAGCAGCTTACTAAAACTTCTTCCAAGATTAGAAATTAAATATAACACAAAATTCAAAGGTAGCCTCAACAACTCAACAAATTACTAAGACCATGCAAGCAAACAAGTTGCCTTGCATGATTACAAATCAAATATAACACAAAAGTCAAAGTGTCAAATCCTATATTTGAATAGAACACCATTATTACAGCACTTAAACATGCCAATTTAAGCTGTGCCCTGCAACAATCATGTCTCACAATAGTGCTAAGAGCATTGTTGAATATGCTATGGAAATGGCTAATCCGAAAGTGTTTATGGAGGCCATGATGAGTGAGATGAGGCGTGTGATGGGTTTGGAACTGGAGCAGGTTCATGAATGGATAGATCAAATGGAGAATAAGCTTGAAAAGCAGCCACAAAACGCCCCTAATGTGCGTAGAAGGGAAAAAGTTCAACCAAGGGGAGTGAGGGTTGAAGATGAAGAGCCTTACGAGGTTGGGTTTGATGAAGAAGATGATCAGGATTCTATTGTTAGTAATAGGAGACATGGAGGGCAGTTTAGAGAAGTTAGGAACAGGGAAAATAACAACTTAGGTAGTATTAAGTTGAAGATACCGTCATTTTAAGGTAAATCCGACCCTGAAGCATACCTTGAGTGGGAGAAGAAGATGGATTTCGTATTTGAATGCCACAACTATTCTAAAACAAAGAAGGTAAAATTAGTTGTGATTGAATTTTATGAATATGCTATTACTTGGTGGGATTAGCTTGTTATAAAAAGGAGGCAGAATAGAGAGCGACCAATAGAAACATGGGAGGAGATGAAAATAGTTATAAGAAAGTGGTTCGTTCCAAGTTACTACTACCGAGAGTTATACAAAAAGCTACAAAGTCTTAGGCTGGGAAGCTAGAGCGTAGAGGATTACTGCAAGGAGATGGAGATTGCAATGATCCAGGCTAATGTAGAGGAAGACTGAGAAGCTACAATGGCTAGGTTTTTATTTGGATTAAAGTGGGAAATCCAAGATAAGGTCGACATGTAGCATTATGTGGAGTTGGAAGATATGGTGCACATACCCATCAAAGTGGAGCAACAACTCAAGAAGGGGGGTGTGTCTCATGTAGCCCATAACTCCAGTTCTACCTATTGGAAACCGAGTTATACCAAGTAGATGGACAAGTCACAAACGTCCAAAGCCGAGCCCAAGTTCGTGAACACCCGCCATATTCCTCAAGGTAAAATCGACACTTCTACCTCTTGGAATCGTGACATTAAATGTTTTAAATGTCAAGGCAGAGGACACATAGCAAGTCAATGTCCAAAAAAGCAGGTCATGGTGTTGCAAGACAATGGTGAAATTGTGACTGACAATGAAGATTTCGACAACGACGACATGCCACCATTGGAGGACGTTCCGAGGAGGAATATTTAGCCCTTGATGCATTGACATTGGTGGCGAGGTGAGCATTGAGCTTGCAAGCAAAAGGAGTTGATGAAGTGCAGCGAGAGAGCATCTTTCACACTAGGTGCTACTGACTCACTCAAAAAATGAGCAGCTCGGAAGCTATCCCAAGTATAGGAGTTTTGTCATGTAATATTAAGCCCAAGGGCTAGATCGTCTCCTCAGGGAATGCGTTTAATCTCAGATTTTACGTTCTTCCAATCAAAATTAGAAAGGTACTGAACTCAGTTCAGATTCAGGATTTTGAGATAGTTGAGATTCTTTTGAACAATTAGAACAACATGCAATTTAAATCCTAAAACTAACACGCACTGAATTAACGAGCAAAAATGAAAACCCTAGTCTACTTGAGGAAACACTGGAGCTTATTAACTAAAAATGGGAACTTTAAACATGGAATTAAAACACGTAGGAAAGGAAACTCAACCGAACACATGCACGCAATAAAAACCAAATCTTTAACATGAACCAAAAATTACGAACCAACATCACAATTTAAGATACGCAAATGGTAATGGAACACAATAAAAATGAAAACTTTGGTAAGACTAACCCTAGACTAATCGAACTTCAATCAAGAATTAAAAGGTAACTACTTTAATTTCTAAGACAAAGACAAATAGATAAATAAATGAACACTATAGTAAAAATAAAGAACCTAATTACATTACCATAAAAACTCTTACTTTAATTAAAATCTCAAAAGTAGTCAAGTCTAAAATAACCTTTAACAATTTAAAATTGTGTTCAAACAAATAACAATAATAATAATAAGTCAAAAAGAAAACTAAGAGAAGGAAAAAAGAAAAAAAAGAAATTAAAGAGAAAGATAGAGAGAGAGAGAGAGAGAGAGAGAAGAAGGAAAAGAAATTAAAGAGAAAGAGAGAGAAAGAGAAATCCTTGGCTAGTGCTGTGGAAGATGGAAGGGCTCTCGGATCTTGCTGGTATGCTCAGTTTTCTAGTGTTGCTGCAGAGGAGGCCTGGCCACGCGAAAGAGGCTCTGCTGCTGTGCTGTGCTGTGGCTCACGGATGGGTGGTGCTGCAAGAAAACAGAGGAGAGTTCAAGGGAGAGAGGGGAAGGTAACTGGGATAGAGAGGAAGAGAGAGTGATAAGAGAAAAACAAAAACCAAAGAAGGAGAAAGTGAGAAAGAAGAAGAGCTAAAGGAAAGAGAAGGGATAGGAGAAGAGAAGAAGAAAAGAAGAGACAACAGGGGAGCCTTGCGGGCTGCCTGCGCAGGGAGAGGAAGAGAAGGGGATTTAAGGGGGAACTGGGTTGCCCTAAACCCGGATAGGTGAGATTCGCCCCAATTGGGTCTGACCCAGCTTGCATGGCTGGGTCACATCACATGTCCTTATATATTTTTTTCATTTTTTCGTTCTTTGTTGATTGCCAAATTTGACCCTTCTAGAGCCCGTTTCTCGCAAAACTTGAAACACAAAAATTGTAGTTAATCCTTTCCTCTTTATCTAGAAATTTGAATAGTCTCGATCAGAGCTTGGATGGAAAAGTTATACACGCAATACGAACAGGTACTGGTTTTGGTTCCCGGGACTTTTCCTGCGATAGAAAATTACCAAAAATTCATAAATGGTGCAATAAAATTTGAAAATGATAAATATGGCACTTTATTAAAATATTGGATAAATTTGGACATTTAATTAAAAATATAAGCTGTAAAACCCAGGTTAAGATGCGCAATTACGCAGTTTTGACGCGTAATCACACCCCCCCAACTAACGTTTTGCTAGTCTCTAGCAAATAACATGAATGAATCTCCAGGTGGAGCCTACAACTACAACCTCCAATGCTCATGAAATCAATGCACATGCAACACAAGTATACCGTTTCACATACAAGAACATAACTGAATGTCCCACAGGCTCGTTCATAGTCGATGCACATTCTCCAAAGCACGTCATTCGTGGAAGTTTCATTGTTTATATGTCATTTAAGAGCAGTATACTCACATGAAGTTAATTAGTGGCACATTCAGAGTTAATGCAGTCGCATAAGTCCGAGTATAAACAAGTAAACTCTCGAGGTGTGTGTGATGTGTGTGACTCTGTACACCTAGGATACCAGTGGACACCTACCTACAGAATGGTCACTTTGACTCAGCCTAATTGGTATACCCTCAAAAACACTCAAAGAAAATGGGTTCACTTGTCGTATGTGAGGAGGAGTGTCGCGATCAAACATCCCACATAATGAAAGGAACAATGCTAAGCATATGGAGTGGACTAGTCTAGAAAGGATCTAGCCTATCTATGAGGTGTCGGGTCCTTCACCCTAAAATCTTCTCACCTACTCTCCATATCCAACCAAGACCACCCTAGATCAACTTATTCACAAACTTGTTATGAGTACATTTGAGGCATTAACCGGTTGAAGCATCTTCATACGTGGAAAACATGTGTCGTGTCCTTTGACTTTTTGTGATATGTATGTGGAGTCGGCATTGGCATTTCATTACATGCGCATGTTTATTTCTTATTCTTTCTTTTGCTCATTCTTTATTTTCCGTCTTTTCTTGAGTAATTAGGACAATCATAACACTTCTTTTGTAATCTTCAAACAATCAATAAGAATTGAGCTCGAATAGGGGTCTATGAACTAAGTCTATCTCTAGGGGTGGCTCAACCTTCACATCTTGAGTAGGCTACAAGACCTAGGTTTCTATCTCCCCACTAGGTGTCACCTCTAGGCTAGCAAATCAAAAACAAAGACTAGTGTACAAGGAATCATCCAGAAAAAAAAGAAAAAAGAATTGAGTTCCATGAACTCTGATTTGATATTAACGCTCAAAAGGACGATAAATAGCTCAAGGATATCTTACAAGGTGTCATAGTCGTCACGGGTGTTCTTTTAGTGCTCATAGGAAACCCTAAGTGCAATAAAATCATGTGAATGTGTTTATTCAGACTCGTGAGATACATGTAGATACAAGAAATTATATATCCAAATTAACACGAATATACTACCAATCGATTCTTCATGGAGTCATAAGATCATATAAAGAGAAACTACACATTATTGACTCAAGTGTGTCATTCTTAAGTTATATGCAAGTATGTAAAAGGGTATACGTAGTGTTAAGCATGGCATAGTACAGTGTAATTCTTCAGTGCTCAGTGTCTCTTCTTTCTGTCTCTCTTTCTTTTTGATTTTTTTTGATTTTTTTTGTTTCTTTTTTGTTTTTTTAAATATAATACCCTGTACGTGTACGTGCATAGTGTCATATGCGAATGCTCATCCCCCCTCCAACTAAAGTGGAACATTGTCCTCAATGTGAAAGCATAGGGGAAATAGAAAAGACTGTGCATGGGAAAAGTAAAGCGTACTTGAGTGACGGGATAATGGAAAAAAGAGACTGAACTACTAAAAAAATAGACCTGAAAACTAACTAAAAATAAAATAAAATAAAATAAAAAGACAAGAACGAAAAAAAAAACATCACAATTGTCTGACGTAGGCTTTAGAGGAATTTCGTCTAGTGGTCGCAGGTCTATAAGTTGCACTGGCAGTTTTTCAAATTTAAGTCGCTATAATCGATTAGTCTTCAAACTTGCATGAAAATCAACCTCAAATGAATTAATACGTATCAAAATACCAAACAATACGTGCGCAGGTTGACCCTCGTGTGTGGATAAGAAAGGGTCTTTATTCAACATCGTGTCCAGGAAATGTGCTTCTTTATGAACTAACGTGTGATGGGAAGTTATTGGAGCAATTACCTGCAGTTCTTCAGAAGCATTAACATTAAAAGTTTTACATGGTTCCTTGAAAATTAGGCTCTCACCAGTCTGATCACCCTCTTTATCGGGTGTACATATCATTATACCACTGCAAGAGTCTACCTCCACATTAGGCTCCTTAATATCTGATTTAGGCGGGAGTGACGTTTCCACGGTTTTTAAGCTCGGAGTATAAGGTACCACAGGTTGGTACTCCGTATGAGTATCAGTCTCCTCATCAACTAACTGCTCCGCTTCTGGCCTCGTTTCCTTTGATTTTTCGTCGACCTCTTCTGGTTCAACTGTGACTTCTAGTGCTGGGACAACTGGGTCTCCTGTGATAAGCATCTCAGGTTGGGGAAATTTTTTCTCGCTTCTTGAAATAGTGGCGGTCTCTACTATCTCAAAGTGAACATCATGCATTTGTTGTTGTGGTTGCTGGTACTCTTGAGGATTAGGCTGAGGTTCCATGGGCAATTCTTCATTTTCTAAGATGTCCAATTGTATGCTTATCACATTAATGGTATCCTGCAATTCATTATTATGATTGACTTGAATTTTCATGAACTACTGGAGCATGTTCACCATCTGTGTTATGCTATCCTCGAAAAGGTTTGACGGCTTACAGCTCGGAGGGATCTGTTGTGGCTGATATTGAGGCGGAGAGTTGTTGGGGCAGTTGGTGGCTTGTATACATCTCCACCACCCATTGTGTTGATAGGGTATGCAGTCATGGGTGCCTGAGTGTATCGTGTGTTCCACTGTGGGACATCGTTAGCTAAGTAATCAAAGAATGATAATACCCGATCTGGATCCTCGCTGACGGGCTCTTCAGTACACATGGTCTGGACAAAGTTCCTATAATCAGGGGTAAGAGCAGTATAAAAGCAATCAACTAACCTCCATGAGTCAAACCCGTGATGTGGACAAGTACTTAGCAGATCCTTGAATCGCTCCCAGCAAGCCCAAAATGTCTCGTCATCCTGCTGCAAAAAATTAAGAATCTGTTCCTGCAAAAATTGAGTTCTCTGTGAGGGACAAAATGCATGTAGAAATTCATGCTCCATATCAGTCCAATTAGTGATAGAGTGAGGTCTCATAGAATGAAATGAAATTAGTGCCCTATTTTGCAAAGTAGCAAGAAATAAATTTAGTCTAGTAGATTCGTCAGCTCTAGCATGAGAGAAAAACATGTTGCAGGTTAACTCAAACTCTACTAGGTGCCAATAGGGGCACTCAGATTCCGCCCCGTAGAACTTGGGTGGCAATGACGTTCTCCCGCACTGTATCATGAAATTAAGCTCGTTATAAGGCAAAATAGTGGAAGAGAATGCGGTGGCATATTCAAGCTGCAAAAAATCCATTATCATGCGCAGTGCAGGTACAGCCATTTTTTAAAACTCAATTTTTTTTTTTTTGTTTTTGTTTTTTTGCTTTTTTTTCATAAAACTAATAAAAATGATGGGAAAAATGCAAATTTGAGACTAAGACCGACATTCCCCGAAAACGATGCCAAAAACTTGACTCACTCGAAAAATAAGCAGCTCGAAAGCTATCCCAAGTATAGGAGTTCTGTCATGTAATATTAAGCCCAAGGGCTAGATCGTCTCCTCAGGGAATGCGTTTAATCTCAGATTTTACGTTCTTCCAATCAAAATTTAAAAGGTACTGAACTCATTTCAGATTTAGGATTTTGAGATTGTTGAGATTCTTTTGACCAATTAAAACAACATGCAATTTAAATCCTAAAACTAACACGCACTGAATTAATGAGCAAAAATGAAAACCCTAGTCTACTCGAGGAAACACTAGAGCGCATTAACTAAAAATGGGAACTTTAACCATGGAATTAAAACATGTAGGAAAGGAAACTCAACTAAACACACGCATGCAATAAAAACCAAATCTTTAACATGAACCAAAAATTACGAACCAACATCACAATTTAAGATACGCAAACGGTAACGAAACAAAATAAAAATGAAAACTTTGGTAAGACTAACCCTAGACTAATCAAACTTCAATCAAGAATTTAAAGGTAACTAATTTAATTTCTAAGACAAAGACAAATTGATAAATAAATGAACACTATAGTAAAAATAAAGAACCTAATTACATTACCATAAAAACTCTTACTTTAATAAAAATCTCAAAAGTAGTCAAGTCTAAAATAACCTTTAACAATTTAAAATTGTGTTCAAACAAATAACAATAATAATAATAAGTCAAAAAGAAAACTAAGAGAAGGAAAAGAGAAAAAAAAGGATATTAAAGAGAAAGATAGAGAGAGAGAGAAGAAGGAAAAGAAATTAAAGAGAAAGAGAGAGAAAGAGAAATCCTTGGCTGGTGCTGTGGAAGATGGAAGGGCTCTCGGGTCCTACTGGTATGCTCGGTTTTCTAGTGTTGCTGCAGAGGAGGCCTGAGAGAGTGATAAGAGAAAAACAAAAGCCAAAGAAGGAGAAAGTGAGAAAGAAGAAGAGCTAAACGAAAGAGAAGGGATAGGAGAAGAGAAGAAGAAGAGAAGAGACAACAGGGGAGCCCCGCGGGCTGCCTGTGTGGGGAGAGGAAGAGAAGGGGATTGAAGGGGGAGCTGGGTTGCAGTAGACCCGGATAGGTGAGATCCGACCCAATTGGGTCTGACCTGGCTTGCATGGCCGAGTCACATCACATGTCCTTATATATTTTTTTTCATTTTTTCGTTCTTTTTTCATTTCCAAATTTGGCTCTTCTGGAGCCCATTTCTTGAAAAACTCAAAACACGAAAATTGTAGATAATCCTTTCTTCTTTCTCTAAAAATTTGAATTGTCTCGATCAGAGCTTGGAGAAAAAAGTTATACATACAATATGAACAGGTGCCGGTTTTGGTTTTGGGGACTTTTCTTGAGACAGAAAATTACCAAAAATTCATAAATGGTGCAATAAATTTCAAGAATGATAAATATGGCACTTTATTAAAATTTTTGATAAATTTGGACATTTAATTAAAAATATAAGCCGTAAATCCCGGGTTAAGATGCCTAATTACGCAGTTTTGACGCGTAATCAGCTATGTCAAAGACAAGGTATGTAGTGTGATTATTGACAGTGGTAGTTGTACTAATGTTGCAAGCATAATTTTGGGAGAAAAATTGGGACTACCCGTGTTGAAGAACCCTAGACCGTACAAGATGCAATGGTTAAATGATAGTGGTGAGATAAGGGTGAACAAGCAGGTGTTAGTCACATTTCGAATCGGTAAATACGAAGATGAAGTGTTGTGTGATGTAGTACTGATGCAAGTTGGACACTTATTGCTAGGGCATCCATGGCAGTTTGATAGGCGTGTGAAGCATGATGGTTTTACAAACAAATACTCCTTTGTACTTAATCAACGATCAATCACTCTGGTACCATTGAGTCTGCAGCAAGTATATGAGATCAAGTGAGATTGCAAAAAGAGAGTGAACAAAAGAACAGGAGTGAAAATTTGAGAGAGGCTGAGAAAAAAGGGAGAGAAAAAGAATATCAAAATTCAGCCAATGAGGGAAAATCAGAGAGAAAACAAAAGAATTTCTATGCAAAAGTAAGTGAAATTAAGCAAGCAATGTTTTCAAATCAGCTGATGTTTTCTAATCTTGCAAGAAGTTTTAGTAAGTTGCTTAGAGTCGTTGAGCCTAATTTGTAATCTTGCAAGAAGTCTTAGTAAGTTGTTGAGAGTGGTTTGAAGTGTTTAATACTTTGTCTCCCAGGCTGTGCCTATAAAAGCTTTCTTATTGTAAGAACAAAGGGCATCATTGAATAAAATTATGAGAGTATTTTCTCTGCGGTTCTTTGAAGAACTATTCGAACTTATTAGGATTTCTTGTGGCATTCACCAATGACCGATCAAACAGTTTTCCACAACCGTTTGTGGCGTCTTCCTTATACCAAGGTTCTTGTTTTGCAATAAACAACGGGTCGAGGTCGTATATAGCAAGGTTCTTGTTTGTTGTAAACAAAGGGTCGAGTTCCGTCATTCAATTCTGAACGTAGAACGATCTTGGGTTCCTTTTTTTTGTCGGATCTCATTATTTTGGTGGGAATTCGCATAAGCTTAACCTTGGCCAAATTATTCTATAAGTTAAATCATGTTGTTGATTCTTTGTTGCTCACATGGTTCATGCTTAATGGGCCTCCACGAATTTGTTTGAGTCCATGCCTCTTGAATTAGTCCATTGAGTACAACTTTAAACTTCCTTGCTCGTTCTCTCGTGATTGGCCTAATTAGGACTTGAACTAGTTCCTGTGAAGTTGTGCTATGATTTGCATCATTCCCCTCCTCTTGAAAAGGATTTGTCCTCAAATCATCGCCTACATCAAAAGGACTCAGATTAGTAACACAGTAGCACCTACATTGTACTGACAAGGTAAATCTAGCTTGTAAACATCATCATTGATGTGCTCTAGGACTTGGAAAGGTCCTTCTCCTCTTGGAAGCAATTTGGAACGTCTGGAAATCTCTCTTTTCTCATATGTAGCCAAACCCAATCTTCAGGTTTAAAAAATAGCTTGTGACGCCCCCTTATTGTCTTGTTTTGCACACTGCTCCGTTCTTTGCTCAATGTTGAGTCATGCTTTCTCATGAATCTGCTTGACAAAGTCGGCTTTCTTTTTGCCATCTAAATTAACATGCTTAGTCAAAGGTAAAGGAGATAAATCCTAGAGTTAAAGGATTCTATACACAATTTCAAATGGTGAAAATTTAGTAGCAGAATGAATAGATTTGTTCTAAGCAAACTCAACATGTGGTAAACATTCTTCCCATGTTTTGATGTTCTTTTTAATGATTGCCCTCAATAAAGTAGACAAGGTCCTATTTACTACTTTAGTTTGATCATCAGTTTTTGGATGATAGGTAGTAGAAAACAATAGCCTAGTACATAGCTTACACCAAGTCTTCAAAAAATAGCTCAAGAACATAACATCTTTATTCAAAACAATTGTTCTAGGCATGCCATGTAATCTCACAATCTCTCTAAATAAAAAATCAGCAACATGCGAGGCATCATCCGTTTTATGACATGGAATAAAGTGTGTCATCTTAGAAAATCTATCTACAACCACAAAAATTGAATCTCTCCCACATTTAGTTCTAAGCAATCCTAACACAAAGTCCACTGAAATATCAATCCAAGGCTCACTAGGAATTGGTAAAAGAGTATAAAAATCGTTGGACCTCACTCTAGATTTAGCTTGCCTACATGTGACACATCTACCACAAATTCTTTCAACATCTCTTTTCATGTGAGGCCAATAGAAGTGTTCCTGCAAAATAGCTAAAGTCTTTGCAACTCCAAAATGTTCCATTAATCCCCCACCATGAGATTCCTGCACTAACAACTCCCTCAAGGAACAATTAGGTACGCATAATGATGTGAATTCCAATCGACATGCGTTAGGACCCAACGAACAATATTGTAATACTTGCCAAATGATGCGAACCTCAACCAACATACGTTAAACCCAACAACCTCACTCTGGATTTAGCTTGGTTGTCCTTTCTACATAAGAACTGCGCCTATGCCAATACCTGTAGCATCACATTCAATCTCAAACATCTTTGAAAAGTTTGGTAAAGAACTTACCACAAGAAATTTTCTTACAAGCCCGATATGCCACACAAAATTCGTGGTCATCAGCGTAGAAGTTTTTAATGTGCTCAAAACTAAGCAATTTTGCATCAAGTGTGGAGAGTAATGCATACCTATGAGAAATTGCATCAGCGACCCCATTCTCCTTAGCTTTTACACTGGATGATGTACGGAAATGTCTCAATGAACTCCACCCAATGCTCATGCCTTTTGTTTAGCTTGTGTTGGCCCTTCAAGTGTTTCAAGGACTCTTAATCGGTGTGAATCATGAATTCCTTAGGCCATAGGTAGTGTTTCCACGTCTCTAAAGCTTAAACCAATGCATACAACTCCTTATCATAAGTTGGGTAGTTTAAGGCTTCCCTGCTTAGTTTCTCACTAAAGTAAGCAATCGGTCGTCCTTCCTGCATAAAAACTACGCCTATGTCAATACCTGAAGCATCACATTCAATCTTAAACATTTTTGAAAAGTTAGGTAAAGACAATAAAGGGGCGTTGGTCAGCTTCCCTTTGATTAATAGGAGCACCTTCTCTTGTTCATCTCCTCATCTAAATCCAACATTCTTCTTGATCACTTTGGTAAGTGGTGCGGCTATGCTACTAAAGTCCTTCACGAACGACTGATAAAAACTAGCAAGTCCATGAAAACTACGAACATTACCTACACTTGTGG
Source organism: Malania oleifera (assembly GCF_029873635.1). Classification (NCBI taxonomy): domain Eukaryota; kingdom Viridiplantae; phylum Streptophyta; class Magnoliopsida; order Santalales; family Ximeniaceae; genus Malania; species Malania oleifera. Next base: position 82,655,109 of record NC_080418.1, on the reverse strand, counting down.
GACTCGGCCACTCTTGGAGCAAACGTACCTTCTCTTCATCAACCTGTATACCTTGTGCACTAACAACAAATCCAAGAAATTGAAGCTTATCGATGTAAAAAGTACACTTCTTCATATTAGCAAACAACTTTTCTTTCCCAAGCACATATAAAACAAATTTCAAATGTACTACATGATCGTCCACGTTTTTTCTATAAATGAGTATATCATCAAAGTAGACAACAACAAATCTGCCTATAAATACACGCAAAACATGATTCATAAGTCTCATAAAGGTGCTTGGAGCATTAGTAAATCCAAAAGGCATAACTAACCATTCATACAAACCATACTTTGTTTTAAAGGAAGTTTTCCATTAATCTCCTTCTTTTATTCTAATCTGATGATAACCACTCTTTAAATCAATCTTAGAAAATACACAAGAACCATGCAGCTTGTATAACATATCATCTAAGTGAGGAATAGGATGATGATACTTTATCGTTATTGTTGATGGCCCAGCAATCAACGCACATTCTCCATGTCCCTTCCTTCTTAGGTATAAGTAAAACCGGAACGGCGCATGGAATCATGCTCTCCCTCATGTGCCTTTTTTCCAACAACTCAGTTACCTGCCATTCAGGCTCCTTTGTCTCTCCGAGATTGCTCCTATAGGCTAGTCGGTTTGAAATTGTCGCACCGGGAAAAAAATCAATTTGATGTTTAATCCCTCAGATTGGAGGCAACCCATGTGGTGTTTCCTCAGAAAAGATGAATCCTCATACTCCTGCAAAAGAGAATCAACCAAACTAGGCAAAGCAAGGTCAAGTTTGTTAGTGTTTAGACATGCCTCTTTGTACAAAAGTACAATCATTGACTGATTTGAAAACATTGCTCGCTTAATTTCACTCATTTTTGCATACAAGTTCTTTTGTTTTCTCCCTGATTTTCTCTTAATGGCTGAATATTGATTTTCTTTTTCTCTCTTATTTTTCTCGGTCTCTCTCTGATTTTCACTCTTTTTCTTTTGATCACTTTCTTTTTGCAATCTCACTTGATCCTCATATTCTTGCTGCGGTGTCAATGGTACAAGAGTGATTAATCGTTGATTAAGTACAAAGGAGTATTTGTTTGTAAAGCCATCATGCTTCACATGTCTATCAAACTGCCATGGACGCCCTAGCAATAAGTGTATTGCTTGCATCGATACACATCACACAACACTTCATCTTCGTATTTACCAATTCGAAATGCAACTTACACCTGTTTGTTCACCCTTATTCACTACTATCATTTAACCATTGCAACTTGTACAGTCTAGGGTGCTTCAACACGGGTAGTCCCAAATTTTCCACCATAATTGTGCTTGCAACACTAGTACAACTACCACCATCAATAATCACACTACATACCTTGACGTAGCACCTAGTACGAAAGATGTTCTCCCGTTACACTTCATCAGCTCCTTTTGTTTGCAAGCTCAACGCTCTCCTCGCCACCAATGTCAATGCATTAGGGGGTGAAATATTCCTCCTTATAAACATCCTCCAAAGGTTGCATGTCATTAGTATGATATGAACCAACAAGAAGGTCAAGGAGGCTACGCAAGGACTAATTGTGAAGTTGCTTAAGCAAGAGTCAATGAGGGCCATGGACATTAAAGAAAATGACTTTCTTAAAGAGCATAAGATGGCAAATTGTCTAAAGACCTGTGAAGCTGGAACCTTAGGGGCATGTGACTTGCACATGTTTCATTAAATGAGATGCATGCTTAAGGTTATGTGGGGCTATTTTATTGGTCAGATTGATGTCATAGCCTATTTTTATTGGCCAAACAGATGTCATGGTTTATTTTATTTTTTATAAGTAGCTAACTCTCTGTTGTATTAGAAAGGAATATTTTTGACTGAATATAATTCCAAGTGAGGTTTATTTCTCTTCATGTTCTTCACTAAACTTTCACTGAACTTATCAAAGGTGCTACCTTCATGGCATTCATCCATTAATTTGATATTCTTGGGTTGTTGTTCATGTCAAGCAATAGGTCAAGGATCCACTACCATGTCGAACCTTATTTTGGGTTTAGGGTTTTGATAAATCTAATTTGGGGTCTCTGGACGTTCATTCTTGGGGTTCCGCATCAGTTGGTGTCGGAATCTTCATTGTTGGTCACAATTTCACCATTGTCTTGCAACCATGACCTGCTTGTTTGGACATTAACTTGCTATGTGTCCCTTGCCTTGACATTTAAAACATTTAATGTCACGATTCCTAGAGGTAGAAGTGTTGGTTTTATCTTGAGGAACGTGGCAAGTGTTTGCGGACTTGGGCTTGTATTTGGACATTTGTGACTTGTCTGTCTGCTTGGTATAACTCGGTTTCCAAGAAGTAGAACCGGAGTTATGGGCTGCACATGACCCAACCTCCTTTCTTGAGTTGTAGTAATGCTGTATCTCTACCTTATCTTGGATTTCTTGGTTTAATCCAAATAAAAACCTAGCCATTGTAGCCTCTTGATCTTCCTCTACATTAGCTCGGATCATAGCAATCTCCATTTCCTTGTAGTAATCCTCTACCCGACTTCCCTGTCAAAGACCTTGGAGCTTTTTGTACAACTCTCGGTAGCAGTAACTTGGAACGAACCGCTTTCTCATCACTGTTTTCATCTCCTCCCATGTTTGTATTGGTTGTTCTCTATTCTGCCTCCTATTTATAATAGGCTAATCCCACCTAGGCTAGATGACATGTTACATGAATTGCACGGTTCATTTGTATTTTCACAAAAATTGATTTGAAAAGTGGGTATCATAAAATTAGAATGAAAGAGGGTGATGAATGGTGCCTTTAAAACTAAATATGGATTGTATGAGTGGTTAGTAATGCCTTTTGGTCTAAATAATGCCTCAAGTATTTTCATGAGGTTAATGAATCATGCATAGCATGCATTTATAGGCAGATTTGTTGTGGTATATTTTGATGATATTTTGGTGTATAGGAAGAGCTTAATATTGATCATTTGCATTGTGTGCTTGATGTCATGAGAAAAGAAAAACTATATTCCAATTTAAGGAAATGTTACTTTTTCTTGGACAAAGTTGGGTTTCTTGGCTATGTTGTTAGTGCAAAAGGAATAACAGTGGATGCGGAAAAAGTGAAGGCTATCAACAAATGACCCACACCTAAGTCAATCCACATAGGGTATATTTTCCTGGTTGGTAGTTTTATTGCGATTTGTCAAGATTTTAGCACTAGCGCAACACTCATGAATGTTTTAAAAACATCCATGGGTTTTAAATTGGATAGGGAGCAAGATCGTTTGGCATTATTGAGATATAAAAAAGGGAACACGTGGCTGCTCCTTCTTAGCATACCGATTTCTAAAACATTTGAGCAAGATGGGATTGTCACGTCGGTCTCTTGTTGATGTGTGAGTAATTGTTATTGTTTTTGAATTCCGATGAAAACCCACCAGACAGATCCTGCTCATACCAAACTCATGGATTCCATTAAATACTAAAACATGGCATGTGCCCATACAACGGGTAGAGAGTATCTTATTTTTAGGGTAGTTTGTGGGTTTTTGTTGTATTACTACTTTCCTTCCCCTTTTTGTGGAGGCCACAACTTTCAAAGGGAATATGCAAAGCTTTCCTCTCTTGTGATCAGCGGCTGAGTCAAGCTCTGGAAGCGAATGCTGCATCGTTTGAGAGTGCATCTAGGTTTTAAATCATTTGAGAGTGCATCTAGATTTTAAATTGTACAAATCTGCTTTTGTAGAAGCATTTGATTGTACGCATATTTTTTTTTTCAAAAAGACCCTTCGCGGTTCGCGTTGTGAACCTTGGCCAAGTGAGGGTACATCACCTAGAGAGGTAGCTCCGCCTAGAAGGAGTGGGCCAAGCGTGGGGTATCGCTTGGAGTGGGGGGGATCCACCCTATTTGAAGGAGTGTAGGAAACGTAGGGTATCGCTTGGAGAGGAGGGCTCCATCCTATTTGAAGGAGTGTGTAAAGGTTTTTCTACGCCCGATTAAGGTTCCTTCACGGCTTGCGTTGTGAACCTTGGTCAAGTGAGGGTACATCACTTGGAGAGGTGGCTCCGCCTAGAAGGAGTGGGCCAACCCTGGGGTATCCCTTGGAGTGGGGGGGCTCCGCCCTATTTGAAGGAGTGTACCGAACCTAGGGTATCGCTTGGAGAGGAGGGCTCCATCCTATTTGAAGGAATGTGTAACGGTTTTTCTTCGCCCGATTATGGTTCCTTCGCGGTTCGCGTTGTGATCCTTGGCCAAGTGAGGGTACATCACTTGGAGAGGTGGCTCCGCCTAGAAGGAGTGGGCCAAGCGTGGGGTATCCCTTGGAGTGGGGGGGCTCCACCCTATTTGAAGGAGTGTACCAAACGCTGGGTATCGCTTGGAGAGGAGGGCTCCATCCTATTTGAAGGATTGTGTAAGGGTTTTGCTCCGCCCGATCAAGGGAGCAAATTAGTGTAATCCATGGGGGTTTTGCCCAAGGCGAGGATGTAGGCGGGTGTAGCCGAACCTCGTTAAAATTTCGGTGTCACTCTCTCTCTCTGTCTCTCTTATCTTATACACGCATTTATTTTGATTCGGATATTGTTTGGTGAATCGGTTAATTTATCTGCAAAGGTTTTTAAAATTCCAATTCCCCCCCCCCCCCACTTGGGATTACACGATTCCCCTCAATGAAAATTACGTTTATTTTTTAATTGATTTATATTCTTGCAATCACAATAATTTTTTATTCGAAATACGATAGTCAAATCTATTATTAATATTGCATGAGGCACTACGGTCAACCATTGCAACCAATTCAAAAAGCAAGTGTAATTTAGTTTTAAAAATAAAATTTGTGTGTGAATTTACACAAAATTTACTTAATAGTGAAATTCCTAGGATTAATCAAAATTGATCATATTTAAAGAAACTAATTTCCTTTCTACTTTTAGTAGTGGCCCGAAAAGATGACAATTTTAATTTTTCTCTTTCTATTTTCTTTCTGTGATAAAAATTTTGTTAGCTTAAACACAATGGCCTCTTTGAGTGGTGTTTTTTTTAATATTTTCATAGCTTCAGACTTGTTTAGCAGATAAATTATTTGATGTAGTTCTTTATCATTTTTTTTTTTTAATTGTCAGTGATGTTGCAGCTGCTAGATAATAATGAAACTTTATATAGTTATGAATTCATGCCTCATTTTTTATGTCTTTCATTTATTCATACTAACCCTAATGAATTTTAAACTCCTTTTCAAGCCAAACATCCGGGAACAACCCTGGATCACTTGCGAATATTTCATATTGAGATGAGAGGAATATTGGAGTCTCATAAGATGTCCGAGCAGGTGACAGTTTTAATTTTTCTGTTTCTATGATGAAAATTATGTTAGCTTACCCAGATTTGCATGATTACTGCATAGATTTTCTTTTGGAAGTTGATTACCACAAAAAAATTTGGTATGGTCACGCAGACCTGTTTTTATCCTTGGTTAATTGAATCATAGAAACCTTTATTTTCCCTCATGGCTGCATAAGGTTATCTTTCAACTTTTTCTCTAAAGTGGGTCTAACTGCTTCTCCCATGTAGGTGACTCTGAACGAGTAAAGATGTTTGAGAGAACAGCTAATTTGGTGAACAATTAGATAATTAATTATTGACTTGATCTTTCTGAAAAGTGGTTTGTTTTGATTGGAATTGCTGTGGGCTCGCCCGAGGTATGTGGTTATCATTAGTATGTTCCCCGCTATGCTGTCATTATATAGTCAAGACTACTGTTTATGCTTTGCATGCATGATGTAAGCTGTTGGTTGGGACACACACGATGTGTTTACAATGCCTGGTATTGCTTTCACCAAATCATGAACACATTTCTACCCAAAAACAATCGAAATACAGCCAGCAGTTGGCATTGTGCTTTGAACATATATTTGCTTTCAATATGTGCCCTTAGATCTAGTCTGGTGTAAACTGAAGCCTGCTTGATAATATGTTCATACCTAAGTACATTGCGTTTTTCTCTGGGCTGATTTACGTTCAAGGATGAAGGATTGCCACCATTTAGTAATTTAGAGTATTGCCCAATTGCATTTTCCTTAACAAGCAGATTTGATCTGTTCCAGTCAGTTTTTAGATGGATCAATGGTCATATGTTTTTAAATTCATGGTGAAGAACCCCTACCCACGCAAAATCTCAAATGACTAAATCTTGGATTCCGTGATAGTACTAAAACCAATGGCATGTGCCCATACAAATGTTTGGAAGTATCTTATTTTATTTATTTTGCGTGGTTACTGTTTGTATTACTAATTTCCTTTCTCCTTTTTGTAGAGGCCACAGCTTGTCAAAGGGAATATGCAGCTTTTCTTTGTGGATCAGCAGCGGAGTTGGTGACTAAATAGTTGGTGGCCTTCTCAAAGCGTGGAGGAAATTTGAACGTTAAACCGTTTGCTGTTGCATTCCTCTCCATTTATACTACATTTTAATTTTAAAATGCATACTCCAGTACATCACAGTTTAAATTGTGTAGTATTGGGCATGATTGCCGAGGACTACGACAACAGTCCTTTTTCCTACAAATTTTTTTTTCTTAACAAAAATTAAAATTATACCGATATTTAGGAATAGGGATTCAAACAAAAAAAAAAAATTTTTTTAATTTTTTTTGGGGCCGTGTTTTATGAGGGAGTCTACTGTGCTGGGGAAAATGATTCTTAAATAGAAAGGCCTCTTCGAGTGGTCCTTTTTTTTAATATTTTCGCGGCTTTTGATGTGTTTAGCAGATAAATTATTTGATGTAGTTCTTTATCATTTTTTTTATTGTCAGTGATGTCTGCTAGATAAAAATGAAAATTTATTTCGTTATCAATTCATGCCTCATTTTTGTTGTCTTTCTTTAATTCATACTTATGGCTTTTGAATTTTGAACTCCTTTTGAAGCCGAACTTGTGGGAACAACTCAGGATCACTTGGAATTATTTAATATTGAGACAAAAGCAAAAGTGAATTCTCATCAGATGCTCGAGCAGGTGACAGTTTTAATTTTCAAGCATCTCTGCTGCATTTTGTGAGCCCCCAGAGAAGTCTCTGCGTTTTGGTTTTTTTCTCTTTCTATTTTATATTTGTGATAAAAATTATGTTAGCCTAACCATATTTGCATGATTTGTGCATTGATTGTGTTTTGGAAGTGGATTACCACAAAAAAATTTGGGTATGGTCACGCAGACCTCTGTTTATCCTTGGTCAATTGAATGTTAGAAACCTTTATTTTCCCTCATCACTGCATATGGTTATGTTTCACCTTTTCCCGTAAAGTGGGTCTAACTGCTTCTCCCGTGTAGGTGACACTGAACGTGTAAAGATGTTTGAGAGAACAACTAATTTTGTGAATAATTAGATAATTAATTTTTGATGTGATATTTCTGAAGAGTGGTTTGTTTTGATTGGAATTGCTTTGGGTTCGCCTGAGGAATGTGGTTTTCATTAGTATGTTCCCCGCTATGCGGTCATTATATAGTCAAGACAGTTGTTTCTGCTTTGCGTGCATGATTTAAGCTGTAGGTTGGACACACACGATGTGTTAGCAATGCCTGGTGTTGCTCTCACAAACTCATGAACACATTTCTGCCATGAACATATATTTGCTTTCAACATATGCCCTGAGATCTAGTCTGGTGTAAACTGAAGCCTGCTTGACAATATGTTCAGACCTACGTACATTGCCTTTGTCTCAGTGCTGATTTGCATTCAAGGATGAAGGATTGGCACCATTTAGTAATTTAAAGTATTTCCTGATTGCATTTTCTTTCACAAGCAGTTGGGATCTGTCACGGTCGGTTTTTAGATGGAGTAATAGTCATATGTTTTTGAATTCTTGATGAAGAACCCCTACCCACAGAAAATCTCTGATAACAAAATCATGGATTCCGTGAAAGTACTAAAACCAATGGCGTGTGCCCATACAACTGTCTAGAAGTTTCTTATTTTATTTATTTTGTGGGGTTATTGTTTGTATTACTAATTTCCTTTCTCCTTTTTGTGGAGGCCCCAACTTGTCAAAGGGAATATGCAGCTTTTCTCTTTGGATCAGTGGCTGAGTCAAGCTCTGGAAGCGAATGCTGCATCGTTTTAGAGTGCATCTAGATTTTAAATCATTTGAGAGTGCATCTAGATTTTAAATTGTACAAATCCGCTTTTGTACAAGCATTTTATTGTACGCAAAAAATGTTTTTCGAAAAGGCCCTTCGCGGTTCACGTTGTGAACCTTAGCCGAGTGTGGGTACATCACTTGGGGAGGTGGCTCCGCCTAGAAGGAGTGGGCCAAGCGTGGGGTATCGCTTGGAGTGGGGGGGCTCCACCCTATTTGAAGGAGTGTACCAAACGTAGGGTATCGCTTGGAGAGGGGGGCTCCATCCTATTTGAAGGAGGGTGTAACGGTTTTGCTTCGCCTGATTAAGGTTCCTTCGCGGTTCGCGTTGTGAACCTTTGCCAAGTGAGGGTACATCTCTTGGAGAGGTGGCTCCGCCTAGATGGAGTGGGGGGGCTCCACCCTATTTGAAGGAGCGTACCAAACGTAGGGCAACACTTGGAGAGGAGGGCTCCATCCTATTTGAAGGAGTGTGTAATGGTTTTGCTTCGTTCGATTAAGGGAGCAGGTTAGTGGAATCCTTGGGAGTTTTGCTCAAGACGAGGATGTAGGCGGGTATTGCCGAACCTCATTAAAATTTCGGTGTCAATCTCTCTCTCTCTCTTATCTTATGCACGCATTTATTTTGATTGGGATATTGTTTTGTGAATTGGTTAAATTTTCTGCGAAAGTATTTAAAATTCCAATTCACCCCCCCCCCCCGTCTTGGGATTACATCATTCCCCTCAGTTAATATTACGTTTATTTTTTTATTGATTTGTATTCTTGCAATCACAATAATTTATCATTTGAAATATGATAGTAAAATCTAATATTAATATTGCATGAGGCACTACTATCAACTATTGCAACCAATTCAAAAAGCAAGTGTATTTTAGTTTCAAAAATAAAATTTGTGTGTGTGAATTTACACAAAATTTACTTATAGTGAAATTCTTAGGATTAATGAAAATTGATCATATTTAGAAAACTAATTTCCTTTCTCCTTTTAGTAGAGGGCACAAATTGTCAAAGGGAATATGCAGCTTTTCTATGTGGATGAGCAGCGGAGTTGGTCCCTAAATAGTTAGTGGCCTTCTCAACATGAGAAGGAAATTTGAATGTTAAACAGTTCGATGTTGCATTCCTCTCCATTTATACTTAAGGGTCTGATCTCTAATTTGAAATTAGTTTGCCCTGTATGCTAAATTTTAATTTTAAAATGCATACTCTAGTGCGTCACAATTTAAATTGTGTTGTATTGGGCATGACTGCCGAAGAGTACGACAACGTTCCTTGTTCCCACTAATTTTTTTTTTTATCTTAAAAAAAATCAAAATTATTCACATATTTAGAAATATGGATTTAAGTGACAGTTTTTTTAAAAAAAAAAAGTTTTGGGGACACATTATTAGTGAAGCTATTGTGTTGGGGAAAATGATTCTTAAAAACAAAGGCCTCTTTAAGTGGTCCTGTTTTAAATATTTTCCTAGCTTAAGACGTGTTTAACTGATAAATTATTTGTTGTACTTCTTTATCATTTTTTTTGTTGTCAGTGATGTTACAGTTGCAAGGGGTGAGCATAATTCGGTGAAAACCGAATTAAACGAAATAACCGGCCGAAATTGGCCGGTTCGGTTCGGGCTAAAACCCCGATTCGGTCGGTTCGGTTAAAATTCTACAAAAGTCCGGTTAATCGGTTTCAGTTCGGTTAACGGTAACAAATATATCGGTTAACCGATTAACCGAATTACTACTTAATTATATTTTAAATATAATTTATGCCGGGCAGTCGGGGGACTCGGTGTTGGGGCTTGGGGCCTGGGGGGAAGAAGGGCGGAGCCGCGGAGGGGTCTCACTTCACTGAGGCACTGAGTGGGAGAAAAGGGATTTGGGAATTGGGGATTGGGGATTAGGGATTAGAGTTAGGGCTAGGGTTTCCGTTTCTCTGCACTCTGCTGATCTGCGCCGCGGGCGGCCCGTCGTCCGCAGCTCTCCATCGGAGTCATCGGACAACCTCTCGGAGTCGGCGAATCCCCTCTTCGAGTCTTCGGCGGCTCGGCTCTCCAGAGTCCAGCAGGTGACAATTTTAATTTTTCTATTTGTATTTTCTTTATGTGATAAAAATTATGTTTTCTTAACCAGATTTGCGTTATTACTGCATAGATTGTCTTTTGGAAGCGGATTACCACAGAAAAAATTTGTATGGTCACGCAGACCTCTGTTTATCCTTGGTCAATTGAATGTTAGAATCCTTTATTTTCCCTCATGGCTTCATAAGGTTATGTTTCACCTTTTTCTGTAAAGTGGGTCTAACTGCTTCTCCAATGTAGGGACTCTGAACGTGTAAAAGATGTTTGAGAGAACAGCTAATTTGGTGAACAGTTAGATAATTTATTATTTTTTTGTGATCTTTCTGAAAAGTGGGGTCTTTTGATTGGAATTGCTTTGGGTTCGCCTCCGGTATGTGGTTATCATTAGTATGTTCCCCGCTATGCTGTCATTATATATAGTCAAGACCGTAGTACTAGAACCAATGGCATGTGCCCTTACAACCGTATGCAAGCATCTTATTTTATTTATTTTGTGGGGTTACTGTTTGTGTTACTAATTTCCTTTCTCCTTTTTGTAGTGGCCACGACTTGTCAAAGGGAATATGCAGCTTTTCTCTGTGGATCAGCAGCGGAGTTGGCGAATAAATGGTTAGTGGCCTTCTCAAAGTGAGAGGGAAATTTGAACGTTAAACAGTTCGATGTTGGATTCGTCTCCATTTATACTGGAGGAGCTGATCTCTAATTTGAAAGTTGTTTTCCCTGTATGCTGAAGTTTAATTTAAAAATGCGATGCCTCACAGTTTAGATTGTGTTGTATTCGGCATGACTGCCGAAGACTCCGACAACTGTCCTTGTTCCCACTAATTTTTGTTTGATCGTAAAAAAATAAAGATTATTCAAATATTTAGAAATATGGATTTAAGTGACAATTTTTTTAAAAAGAAAAATTTTTTGGGGGCGTGTTTTATTAGTGAAGCTACTGTGTTGGGGAAAATGATTCTTAAAAACAAAGGCCTCTTTGAGTGGTCCTTTTTTAAATATTTTCATAGCTTAAGACGTGTTTAGCAGATAAGTTATTTGATGTAGTTCTTTGTCATTTTTTTTTATTGTTAGTGATGCTACATCTGCGAGATAAAAATGAAATTTTATTTCGTTATCAATTCATGCCTCATTTTTTATTGTCTTTCATTTATTCATACTTATGCCTTGTTAATTTTGAACTCCTTTTGAAGCCGAACTTTCGAGAACAACTGTGGATCACTTGCAAATATTTAATATTGAGATGAAAGCAAAAGTGAAGTCTCATCAGCTGCCCGAGCAGGTGACAATTTTAATTTTTCTCTTTCTATTTTCTTCATGTGATAAAATTTATGTTAGCTTAACCCGATTTGTGTTGTTACTGCATAGATTGTCTTTTGGCAGTGGATTACCACAACAATTTTTGGTATGGTCAAGCAAACCTCTGTTTATCCTTGGTCAATTGAATGTTAGAACCCTTTATTTTCCCTCGTGGCTGCATAAGGTTATGTTTCGTCTTCTTCGGTAAAGTGGGTCTAACTGCTTCTCCCTTGTAGGTGAGTCTGAATGTCTAAAGATACTTGACAGGACATCTAATTTGGTGAACAATTAGATAATTAATTATTGATGTGACCTTTCTGGAAAGTGGTTGGTTTTGATTGGAATTGCTTTGGGTTCGCCTCAGGTATGTTTTTATCATTAGTATGTTCCCCGCTATGCTGTCTTTATATAGTGGAGACAGTTGTTTATGCTTTGCATGCATGATGTACGCTCTATGTTGGGACGCACGCAATGTGTTTTCAATGCCTGGTGTTGCTTTCACAAACTCATAGACACATTTCTACCCAAAAACGAGTGAAATAGGGCCAGCAGTTGGCATTGTGCCATGAACATATATTTGCTTTAAATATATGCCCTGAGATCTAGTCTGGTGTAAACTGAAACCTGCTTGATAATATGTTCAGTCCTAAGTACATATTCTTTGTCTCAATGCTGATTTATGTTCAAGGATGAAGGATAGGCAGCATTAGTATTGCCCCGATTGCATTTTCTTTCACAAGGAGATGGGATATTTCGCAGTCGGTTTTTACTTGTAGTAATGGTCATATTTTTGAATTCATGATGAAGAACCCCTCCCCAAGGAAAATCTCAAGTAACAAAATCATGGAATCCATGATAGTACTAAAACCATTGGCATCTGCCCTTACAACTGTATGGAAGTATCTTATTTTATTTATTTTGTGGGGTTACTGTTTGGATTTAAGTGACGGTTTTTCTGTTTTTTCCTTTTTTGGGGGGCGTGCTTTATTTATTAGTGAGTCTACTGTGCTGGGGAAAATGATTCTTAAACAGAAAGGCCCCTTTGAGTGATCCTTTTTTTTTCAATATTTTCATAGCTTCAGGCTTCTTTAGCAGAAATTTTTTTTGATGTAGTTCTTTATGATTTTTTTTTAATATGAGTGATGTTACAGCTGCTAGATGAAAATGAAATTTTATATCGTTATCAATTCATGCATCATTTTTGGTTTCTTTCTTTTATTCATACTTATGGCTTATGAATTTTTAACTCCTTTTGAAGCCGAACATCCGGGAACAACTCGGGATCACTTGCAAATATTTAATATTGAGATGAAAGCAAAAGTGAATTCTCATCAAATGCCCGAGCAGGAGACAATTTTAATATTTCTCTTTCTATTTTCTTTCTGTGGTAAAACTTCTTTTAGCTTAACAAGATTTGCATAATTACTGCATCGATTGTCTTTTGGAAGTGGATTACCAAAAAAATTTTGGGTATGGCCACGCAGACCTCTGTTTATCCTTGGTTAATTGAATTTTAGAAACCTTTATTTTCCCTCATGGCTGCATAAGGTTATGCTTCACTTTTTTCTGTAACGTGGGTCTAACTGCTTCTCCCATGTAGGTGACTCTGAACGTGCTTTGTGTTTGAGAGGATATCTAATTTGGCGAACAATTACATAATTAATTATTGCTGTGATTTTTCTGAAAAGTTGTCGGTTTTGATTGGAATTGCTTTGTGTTCGCCTCAGGTATGTGGTTATCATTAGTATGTTCCCCGCTATGCTGTAATTATATAGTCAAGACAGTTGTTTATGCTTTTCATGCATGATGTAAGCTGTAGGTTGGGAAACACACGATGTGTTTGCAATGCCTGGTGTTGCTTTCACAAACTGATGAACACATTTCTACCCGAAAACGAGTGAAATACCGCCAGCAGTTGGCATTGTGCTATGAACATGTATTTGCTTTCAACATATGCCCTGATATCTAGTCTGGTGTAAACTGAAGCCTGTTTGATAATATGTTCAGACCTATGTACATTGCCTTTGTCTCAGTGCTGATTTAAGTTCAAGGATGAAGGATTGGCACCATTTAGTAATTTCGAGTATTGCCGCAACGGCATTTTCTTTCACAAGGAGGTGGGAAATGTCGCAGTTGGTTTTTAGATGGAGTAACGGTCATATTTTTGAATTCATGATGAAGAACCCCTACCCAAGGAAAATCTCAAATAACAAAATCATGGATTCCATGATAGTACTAAAACCAATGGCATGTGCCCTTACAACTGTCTCGAAGTATCTTACTTTATTTATTTTGTGGAGTTACTGTTTGAGTTACTAATTTTCCTTCTCCTTTTTTTAGAGGCCACAACTTGTCAAAGGGAATATGCAGCTTTTGTCTCTGGATCCGCAGCGGAGTTGGTGAGTAACTAGTTAGTGGCCTTCTGAAAGTGAAACGGAAATTTGAACGTTAAACAGTTCGATGTTGGATTCGTCTCCATTTATTAGTTTGCCCTGTATGCTCAATTTTAATTTTAAAATGCACTCCACTGCGTCATAGTTCAGATTGTGTTGTGTTGGGCATGACTGCCGAAGACTACGACAACTGTCCTTGTTCCCACTAATTTTTATTTTATCGTCAAAAAATAAAAATTATTCAAATATTTAGAAATATGGATTTAAGTGACAGTTTTTTTTAAAATTTTTTTTTTTTTGGGGATGTGTTTTATTAGTGAAGCTGCTGTGTTGGGGAAAATGATTCTTAAAAACAAAGGCCTCTCTGAGTGATCCTTTTTTAAATATTTTCATAGCTTAAGACGTGCTTAGCTGAAAAGTTATTTGACGAGTTCTTTGTCATTTTTTTTATTGTCAGTGATGCTACAGCTGCTAGATAAAAATGAAATTATATTTCGTTATCAATTCATTCCTCATTTTTCATTGCCTTTCATTTATTCATAGTTTTGCCTTGTGAATTTTGAACTCCTTTTGAAGCCAAACTTTCGGGAACAACTGTGGATCACATGCAAATATTTAAAATATTGAGATGAAAGCAAAAGTCTCTCATCAGATGCCCGCGCAGGTGACAATTTTAATTTTTCTCTTTTTATTTTCTTTATGTGGTAAAAATTATGTTTGCTTAACCAGATTTGCATCATTACTGCATAGATTGTCTTTGGGAAGTGGATTACGGTAAATTTTTTGGGTCTGGTCACGCAGACCTCTGTTTATCCATGGTCAATTGAATGTTAGAGACATTTATTTTTCCTCATGGCCGCATAAGGTTATGTTTTACCTTTTTCTGTCAAGTGGGTCTAACAGCTTCTCCCGTGTAGGTGACTCTGAACATGTAATGATGTTTGAGAGAACAGCTAATTTGGTGAACAATTAGATAATTAATTATTGATGTGATCATTCTGGAAAGTGGTTTTTTTTTATTGGAATGGCTTTGGGTTCGCCTCAGGTATGTGGTTATCATTAGTATGTTCCTATCTATGCTGTCATTATATAGTCAACACACCTGTTTATGCTTTGCGTGCATGATTTAAGCTGTAGGTTGGACACACACGATGTGTTTACAATGCCT
Source organism: Malania oleifera (assembly GCF_029873635.1). Lineage (NCBI taxonomy): Eukaryota > Viridiplantae > Streptophyta > Magnoliopsida > Santalales > Ximeniaceae > Malania > Malania oleifera. The sequence continues at coordinate 82,640,039 of NC_080418.1, read as the reverse complement.
GGTGTTGCTTTCACAGACTCATGAACACATTTCTACCCAAAAACGAGTGAAATACAGCCAGCAGTTTGCACTGTGCTATGAACATATATTTGCTTTCGACACATGCCCTGAGATCTAGTCTGGTGTAAACTGAAGCCTGCTTGATAATATGTTCGGACCTACGTACGTTGCCTTTGTCTCAGTGCTGATTTATGTTCAAGGATGAAGGATTGGCACCATTTAGTAATTTGAAGTATTTCCTGATTGCATTTTCTGTCACAAGCAGATGGGATCTGTCACAGTCGGTTTTTCGATGGAGTAATAATAGTCATATGTTTTTGAATTCTTGATGAAGAACCCCTACCGACAGAAAATCTCTGATAACAAAATCATGGATTCCATGAAAGTACTAAAACCAATGGCGTGTGCCCATACAACTGTCTAGAAGTATCTTATTTTATTTATTTTGTGGGGTTATTTGTTGTATTACTAATTTCCTTTCCCCTTTTTGTGGAGGCCACAACTTTCAAAGGGAATATGCAGCTTTCCTCTTTTGATCAGCGGCTGAGTCAAGCTCTGGAAGCGAATGCTGCATCGTTTGAGAGTGCATCTAGGTTTTAAATCATTTGAGAGTGCATCTAGATTTTAAATTGTACAAATCCGCTTTTGTAGAAGCATTTGATTGTACGCAAAAATTTTTTTTTCAAAAAGACCCTTCGCGGTTCGCGTTGTGAACCTTGGCCAAGTGAGGGTACATCACCTGGAGAGGTGGCTCCGCCTAGAAGGAGTGGGCCAAGCGTGGGGTATCGCTTGGAGCGGGGGGGCTCCACCCTATTTGAAGGAGTGTACGAAACGTAGGGTATCGCTCGGAGAGGAGGGCTCCATCCTATTTGAAGGAGTGTGTAATGGTTTTGCTCCGCCCGATTAAGGTTCCTTCACGGTTCGTATTGTGAACCTTGGTCAAGTGAGGGTACATCACTTGGAGAGGTGGCTCCGCCTAGAAGGAGTGGGCCAACCCTGGGGTATCCCTTGGAGTGGGGGGGCTCCGCCCTATTTGAAGGAGTGTACCAAACCTAGGGTATCGCTTGGAGAGGAGGGCTCCATCCTATTTGAAGGAATGTGTAACGGTTTTTCTTCGCCCGATTATGGTTCCTTCGCGGTTCGCGTTGTGATCCTTGGCCAAGTGAGGGTACATCACTTGGAGAGGTGGCTCCGCCTAGAAGGAGTGGGCCAAGCGTGGGGTATCCCTTGGAGTGGGGGGGCTCCACCCTAATTGAAGGAGTGTACCAAACGCTGGGTATCGCTTGGAGAGGAGGGCTCCATCCTATTTGAAGGATTGTGTAAGGGTTTTGCTCCGCCCGATCAAGGGAGCAAATTGGTGTAATCCATGGGGGTTTTGCCCAAGGCGAGGATGTAGGCGGGTGTAGCCGAACCTCGTTAAAATTTCGGTGTCACTCTCTCTCTCTGTCTCTCTTATCTTATACACGCATTTATTTTGATTCGGATATTGTTTGGTGAATCGGTTAATTTATCTGCAAAGGTTTTCAAAACTCCAATTCACCCCCCGCTTGGGATTACACCATTCCCCTCAATTAATATTACGTTTATTTTTTATTAATTTATATTCTTGCAATCACAATAATTTTTTATTCGAAATACGATAGTCAAATCTATTATTAATATTGCATGAGGCTCTACTGTCAACCATTGCAACCAATTCAAAAAGCAAGTGTAATTTAGTTTTAAAAATAAAATTTGTGTGTGAATTTACACAAAATTTACTTAATAGTGAAATTCTTAGGATTAATCAAAATTGATCATATTTAAAGAAACTAATTTCCTTTCTACTTTTAGTAGTGGCCCAAAAAGATGACAATTTTAATTTTTCTCTTTCTATTTTCTGTCTGTGATAAAAATTTTGTTAGCTTAAACACAATGGCCTCTTTGAGTGGTCCTTTTTTTAATATTTTCATAGCCTCAGACTTGTTTAGAAGATAAATTATTTGATGTAGTTCTTTATCATTTTTTTTTTAATTGTCAGTGATGTTGCAGCTGCTAGATAAAAATGAAACTTTATATAGTTGTGAATTCATGCCTCATTTTTTATGTCTTTCCTTTATTCATACTAACCCTAATGAATTTTAAAATCCTTTTCAAGCCAAACTTCCGGGAACAACCCTGCATCACTTGCGAATATTTAATATTGAAATGAGAGGAATATTGTAGTCTCATAAGATGTCCGAGCAGGTGACAATTTTAATTTTTCTCTTTGTATTTCCTTTCTATGATGAAAATTATGTTAGCTTAACCAGATTTGCATGATTACTGCATAGATTGTCTTTTGGAAGTGGATTACCACAAAAAAATTTGGTATGGTCACGCAGACCTGTTTTTATCCTTGGTTAATTGAATCATAGAAACCTTTATTTTCCCTCATGGCTGCATAAGGTTATGTTTCAAATTTTTGTGTAAAGTGGGTCTAACTGCTTCTCCCATTTAGGTGACTCTGAACGAGTAAAGATGTTTGAGAGAACAGCTAATTTGGTGAACAATTAGATAATTAATTATTGATTTGATCTTTCTGAAAAGTGGTTTGTTTTGATTGGAATTGCGGTGGGCTCGCCTGAGGTATGTGGTTATCATTAGTATGTTCCCCGCTATGCTGTCATTATATAGTCAAGACTACTGTTTATGCTTTGCATGCATGATGTAAGCTGTTGGTTGGGACACACGATGTGTTTACAATGCCTGGTATTGCTTTCACCAAATCATGAACACATTTCTACCCAAAAACGATTGAAATACAGCCAGCAGTTGGCATTGTGCTTTGAACATATATTTGCTTTCAATATGTGCCCTTAGATCTAGTCTGGTGTAAACTGAAGCCTGCTTGATAATATGTTCATACCTAAGTACATTGCGTTTTTCTCTGGGCTGATTTATGTTCAAGGATGAAGGATTGCCACCATTTAGTAATTTAGAGTATTGCCCAATTGCATTTTCTTTAACAAGCAGATTTGATCTGTTCCAGTCGGTTTTTAGATGGATCAATGGTCAAATGTTTTTAAATTCATGGTGAAGAACCCCTACCCACGCAAAATCTCAAATAACTAACTAAATCATGGATTCCATGATAGTACTAAAACCAATGGCATGTGCCCATACAACTGTTTGGAAGTATCTTATTTTATTTATTTTGCGTGGTTACTGTTTGTATTACTAATTTCCTTTCTCCTTTTTGTAGAGGCCACAACTTGTCAAAGGGAATATGCAGCTTTTCTTTGTGGATCAGCAGCGGAGTTGGTGACTAAATAGTTGGTGGCCTTCTCAAAGCGTGGAGGAAATTTGAACGTTAAACCGTTTGCTGTTGCATTCCTCTCCATTTATACTACATTTTAATTTTAAAATGCATACTCCAGTACATCACAGTTTAAATTGTGTTGTATTGGGCATGATTGCCGAGGACTACGACAACAGTCCTTTTTCTTAACTAATTTTTTTTTCTAAATAAAAATTAAAATTATACCGATATTAAGGATTATGGATTCAAGCAAAATTTTTTGGGGATTGTGTTTTATTAGTGAAGCTGCTGTGTTGGGGAAAATGATTCTTAAAGACAAAGGCTTCTGTGAGTGATCCTTTTTTAATATTTCATAGCTTAAGACGTGTTTAGCTGAAAAGTTATTTGATGTAGTCCTTTGTCATTTTTTTTATTGTCAGTGAGGCTACGGCTGCTAGATAAAATGAAATTACATTCGTTATCAATTCATTCCTCATTTTTCATTGCCTTTCATTTATTCATAGTTTTGCCTGTGAATTTTGAACTCCTTTTGAAGCCAAACTTCGGGAACAACTGTGGATCACATGCAAATATTTAATATTGAGATGAAAGCAAAGTGAAGTCTCATCAGATGCCCGCGCAGGTGACAATTTTAATTTTTCTCTTTTATTTTCTTTATGTGGTAAAAATTATGTTTGCTTAACAGATTTGCATCATTACTGCATAGATTGTCTTTTGGAAGTGGATTACGGTAAAATTTTTGGGTAGTGGTCACGCAGACCTCTGTTTATCCTTGGTCAATTGAATGTTAGAGACATTTATTTTCCTCATGGCACTGCATAATGGTTATGTTTTCACCTTTTTCCTGTAAAGTGGGTCTAACAGCTTCTCCCCTGCAGGTGACTCCGAACATGTAAAGATGTTTGAGAGAACAGCTAATTTGGTGAACAATTAGATAATTAATTATTGTTGTGATCATTCTGAAAAGTGGTTTGTTTTGATTGGAATAGCTTTGGGTTCGCCACAGGTATGTGGTTATCATTAGTATGTTCCTATCTATGCTGTCATTATATAGTCAACACACCTGTTTATGCTTTGCGTGCATGATTTAAGCTGTAGGTTGGACACACACGATGTGTTTACAGACTCATGAACGCATTTCTAGCCAAAAATGAGTGAAATACAGCCAGCAGTTTGCACTGTGCTAGGAACATATATTTGCTTTTAACATATGCCCTGAGATCTAGTCTGGTGTAAACTGAAGCCTGCTTGATAATATGTTCGGACCTACGTACGTTGCCTTTGTCTCCGTGCTGATTTATGTTCAAGGATGAAGGATTGGCACCATTTAGTAATTTGAAGTATTTCCTGATTGCATTTTCTGGCACAAGCAGATGGGATCTGTCACAGTCGGTTTTTTGATGGAGTAATTGTCATATGTTTTTGAATTCTTGACGAAGAACCCCTGGCGACAGAAAATCTCTGATAACAAAATCATGGATTCCATGAAAGTACTAAAACCAATGGCGTGTGCCCATACAACTGTGTAGAAGTATCTTATTTTATTTATTTTGTGGGGTTATTTGTTGTATTACTAATTTCCTTTCCCCTTTTTGTGGAGGCCACAACTTTCAAAGGGAATATGCAGCTTTCCTCTTTTGATCAGCGGCTGAGTCAAGCTCTGGAAGCGAATGCTGCATCGTTTGAGAGTGCATCTAGGTTTTAAATCATTTGAGAGTGCATCTAGATTTTAAATTGTACAAATCTGCTTTTGTAGAAGCATTTGATTGTACGCATATTTTTTTTTTTCAAAAAGACCCTTCGCGGTTCGCGTTGTGAACCTTGGCCAAGTGAGGGTACATCACCTAGAGAGGTAGCTCCGCCTAGAAGGAGTGGGCCAAGCGTGGGGTATCGCTTGGAGTGGGGGGGATCCACCCTATTTGAAGGAGTGTACGAAACGTAGGGTATCGCTTGGAGAGGAGGGCTCCATCCTATTTGAAGGAGTGTGTAATGGTTTTGCTCCGCCCGATTAGGTTCCTTCACGGTTCGCGTTGTGAACCTTGGTCAAGTGAGGGTACATCACTTGGAGAGGTGGCTCCGCCTAGAAGGAGTGGGCCAACCCTGGGGTATCCCTTGGAGTGGGGGGGCTCCGCCCTATTTGAAGGAGTGTACCGAACCTAGGGTATCGCTTGGAGAGGAGGGCTCCATCCTATTTGAAGGAATGTGTAACGGTTTTTCTTCGCCCGATTATGGTTCCTTCGCGGTTCGCGTTGTGATCCTTGGCCAAGTGAGGGTACATCACTTGGAGAGGTGGCTCCGCCTAGAAGGAGTGGGCCAAGCGTGGGGTATCCCTTGGAGTGGGGGGGCTCCACCCTATTTGAAGGAGTGTACCAAACGCTGGGTATCGCTTGGAGAGGAGGGCTCCATCCTATTTGAAGGATTGTGTAAAGGTTTTGCTCCGCCCGATCTAGGGAGCAAATTAGTGTAATCCATGGGGGTTTTGCCCAAGGCGAGGATGTAGGCGGGTGTAGCCGAACCTCGTTAAAATTTCGGTGTCACTCTCTCTCTCTGTCTCTCTTATCTTATACACGCATTTATTTTGATTCGGATATTGTTTGGTGAATCGGTTAATTTATCTGCAAAGGTTTTTAAAATTCCAATTCCCCCCCCCCCACTTGGGATTACACGATTCCCCTCAATGAAAATTACGTTTATTTTTTAATTGATTTATATTCTTGCAATCACAATAATTTTTTATTCGAAATACGATAGTCATATCTATTATTAATATTGCATGAGGCACTACGGTCAACCATTGCAACCAATTCAAAAAGCAAGTGTAATTTAGTTTTAAATATAAAATTTGTGTGTGAATTTACACAAAATTTACTTAATAGTGAAATTCCTAGGATTAATCAAAATTGATCATATTTAAAGAAACTAATTTCCTTTCTACTTTTAGTAGTGGCCCGAAAAGATGACAATTTTAATTTTTCTCTTTCTATTTTCTTTCTGTGATAAAAATTTTGTTAGCTTAAACACAATGGCCTCTTTGAGTGGTGTTTTTTTTAATATTTTCATAGCTTCAGACTTGTTTAGCAGATAAATTATTTGATGTAGTTCTTTATCATTTTTTTTTTTTAATTGTCAGTGATGTTGCAGCTGCTAGATAATAATGAAACTTTATATAGTTATGAATTCATGCCTCATTTTTTATGTCTTTCATTTATTCATACTAACCCTAATGAATTTTAAACTCCTTTTCAAGCCAAACATCCGGGAACAACCCTGGATCACTTGCGAATATTTCATATTGAGATGAGAGGAATATTGGAGTCTCATAAGATGTCCGAGCAGGTGACAGTATTAATTTTTCTGTTTCTATGATGAAAATTATGTTAACTTACCCAGATTTGCATGATTACTGCATAGATTTTCTTTTGGAAGTTGATTACCACAAAAAAATTTGGTATGGTCACGCAGACCTGTTTTTATCCTTGGTTAATTGAATCATAGAAACCTTTATTTTCCCTCATGGCTGCATAAGGTTATCTTTCAACTTTTTCTCTAAAGTGGGTCTAACTGCTTCTCCCATGTAGGTGACTCTGAACGAGTAAAGATGTTTGAGAGAACAGCTAATTTGGTGAACAATTAGATAATTAATTATTGACTTGATCTTTCTGAAAAGTGGTTTGTTTTGATTGGAATTTCTGTGGGCTCGCCCGAGGTATGTGGTTATCATTAGTATGTTCCCCGCTATGCTGTCATTATATAGTCAAGACTACTGTTTATGCTTTGCATGCATGATGTAAGCTGTTGGTTGGGACACACACGATGTGTTTACAATGCCTGGTATTGCTTTCACCAAATCATGAACACATTTCTACCCAAAAACAATCGAAAGACAGCCAGCAGTTGGCATTGTGCTTTGAACATATATTTGCTTTCAATATGTGCCCTTAGATCTAGTCTGGTGTAAACTGAAGCCTGCTTGATAATATGTTCATACCTAAGTACATTGCGTTTTTCTCTGGGCTGATTTACGTTCAAGGATGAAGGATTGCCACCATTTAGTAATTTAGAGTATTGCCCAATTGCATTTTCCTTAACAAGCAGATTTGATCTGTTCCAGTCAGTTTTTAGATGGATCAATGGTCATATGTTTTTAAATTCATGGTGAAGAACCCCTACCCACACAAAATCTCAAATAACTAAATCTTGGATTCCGTGATAGTACTAAAACCAATGGCATGTGCCCATACAAATGTTTGGAAGTATCTTATTTTATTTATTTTGTGGGGGTACTGTTTGGATTTAAGTGACAGTTTTTCTGTTTTTTCCCTTTTTGGGGGGCGTGCTTTATTTATTAGTGAGTCTACTGTGCTGGGGAAAATGATTCTTAAACAGAAAGGCCCCTTCGAGTGATCCTTTTTTTTTCAATATTTTCATAGCTTCAGGCTTGTTTAGCAGAAATTTTTTTTGATGTAGTTCTTTATGATTTTTTTTTAATATGAGTGATGTTACAGCTGCTAGATAAAAATGAAATTTTATATCGTTATCAATTCATGCATCATTTTTGGTTTCTTTCTTTTATTCATACTTATGGCTTATGAATTTTTAACTCCTTTTGAAGCCGAACATCCAGGAACAACTCGGGATCACTTGCAAATATTTAATATTGAGATGAAAGCAAAAGTGAATTCTCATCAAATGCCCGAGCAGGAGACAATTTTAATATTTCTCTTTCTATTTTCTTTCTGTGGTAAAACTTCTTTTAGCTTAGCAAGATTTGCATAATTACTGCATAGATTGTCTTTTGGAAGTGGATTGGCACCATTTAGTCATATGTTTTTGAATCCTTGATGAAGAACCCCTACCGACAGAAAATCTCTGATAACAAAATCATGGATTCCATGAAAGTACTAAAACCAATGGCGTGTGCCCATACAACTGTCTAGAAGTATCTTATTTTATTTATTTTGTGGGGTTATTTGTTGTATTACTAATTTCCTTTCCCCTTTTTGTGGAGGCCACAATTTTCAAAGGGAATATGCAGCTTTCTCTTTTGATCAGCGGCTGAGTCAAGCTCTGGAAGCGAATGCTGCATCGTTTGAGAGTGCATCTAGGTTTTAAATCATTTGAGAGTGCATCTAGATTTTAAATTGTACAAATCTGCTTTTGTAGAAGCATTTGATTGTACGCAAAATTTTTTTTTTCAAAAAGACCCTTCGCGGTTCGCGTTGTGAACCTTGGCCAAGTGAGGGTACATCACCTGGAGAGGTGGCTCCGCCTAGAAGGAGTGGGCCAAGCGTGGGGTATCGCTTGGAGCGGGGGGGCTCCACCCTATTTGAAGCAGTGTACCAAACGTAGGGTATCGCTCGGAGAGGAGGGCTCCATCCTATTTGAAGGAGTGTGTAATGGTTTTGCTCCGCCCGATTAAGGTTCCTTCACGGTTCGCGTTGTGAACCTTGGTCAAGTGAGGGTACATCACTTGGAGAGGTGGCTCCGCCTAGAAGGAGTGGGCCAACCCTGGGGTATCCCGTGGAGTGGGGGGGCTCCGCCCTATTTCAAGGAGTGTACCAAACCTAGGGTATCGCTTGGAGAGGTGGGCTCCATCCTATTTGGAGGAATGTATAACGGTTTTTCTTCTCCCGATTATGGTTCCTTCGCGGTTCGCGTTGTGAACCTTGGCCAAGTGAGGGTACATCACTTGGAGAGGTGGCTCCGCCTAGAAGGAGTGGGCCAAGCGTGGGGTATCCCTTGGAGTGGGGGGGCTCCACCCTATTAGAAGGAGTGTACCAAATGCTGGGTATTGCTTCGAGAGGAGGGCTCCATCCTATTTGAAGGATTGTGTAACGGTTTTGCTCCGCCCGATTAAGGGAGCAAATTAGTTGAATCCATGGGGGTTTTGCCCAAGGTGAGGACGTGGGCGGGTATAGCCGAACCTCGTTAAAATTTCGGTGTCGCTCTCTCTCTCTTATCTTATACACGCATTTATTTTGATTCGGATATTGTTTGGTGAATCGGTCAATTTATCTTCAAAGGTTTTTAAAATTCCAATTCACCCCCCGCTTGGGATTACACCATTCCCCTCAATTAATATTACGTTTATTTTTTTATTGATTTATATTCTTGCAATCACAATAATTTTTTATTTGAAATACGATAGTCAAATCTATTATTAATATTGCATGAGACACTACTGTCAACCATTGCAACCAATTCAAAAAGCAAGTGTAATTTAGTTTTCAAAATAAAATTTATGTGTGTGAATTTACACAAAATTTACTTAATAGTGAAATTCTTAGGATAAATCAAAATTGATCATATTTAAAAAAACTAATTTCCTTTCTACTTTTAGTAGTGGCCACAACTTGTCAAAGGGAATATGGAGCTTTTCTATGTGGATCCGCAGCGGAGTTGGTGACTAATTAGTTAGTGGCCTTCTCAAAGGGAGAAAGAAATTTGAATGTTAAACAGTTCGATGTTGCATTCCTCTCCATTTATACTAGAGGATCTGATCTCTAATTTGAATGTAGTTTGCCCTTTCTGCTCAATTTTAAATTTAAAATGCACTCCACTGCGTCACAGTTTAGATTGTGTTGTATTGGGCATGACGGCCGAAGACTACGACTTCTGTCCTTGTTCCCACTAATTTTTGTTTTGTCTTAAAAAAATCAAAATTATTCAAATGTTTTGAAATATGGATTTGAGTTACAGTTTTTTTTAAAAAAAATAATTTGGGGACCTGTTTTATTAGTGAAGCTACTGTGTTGGGGAAAATGATTCTTAAAAACAAAGGCCTCTTTGAGTGGTCCTTTTTAAAATATTTTCATAGCTTAACACGTGTTTAGCTGATAACTTATTTGATGTTGTTTTTTGCCTTTTTTTTTTTTTTTATTGTCAGTGATGTTATAAAGCTGTTAGATAAAAATGAAATTTTATTTCGTTATCATTTCATGCCTCATTTTTTATTATGTCTTGTGAATTTTGAAGTCCTTTTGAAGCCGAACTTTCGGGAACCTGTGGATAACTTGCAAATATTTAATATTGAGATGAAAGCAAAGGTGAAGTCTCAATGCCCGAGCAGGTGACAACGAGTGAAATACCGTCAGCTGTTGGCATTGTGCTATGAACATATATTTGGTTTCAATATATGCCCTGAGATCTAGTCTGGTGTAAACTGAAGCCAGCTTGAAAATATGTTCAGACTAGTTACATTGCCTTTGTCTCAGTGCTGATTTATGTTGAAGGATGAAGGATTCGCCCCATTTAGTAATTTAGAATAATGCCCCGATTGCATTTTCTTTCACAAGGAGATGGGATATGTCGCAGTCGGTTTTTAGATGGAGTAATGGTCATTTATTTTTGAATTCATGATGAAGAACCCCTAGCCACAAAAAATCTCAAATAACAAAATCATGGATACCATGATAGTACTAAAACCAATGGAATGTGCCCATACGACTGTATGGAAGTATTTTATTTTATATATTTTGTGGGGTTATTGTTCCTATTACTAATTTCCTTTCTCCTTTTTTTAGAGGCCACAACTTGTCAACGGGAATATGCAGCTATTTTTTGTGGATCAGCAGCGGAGTTGGTGACTAAATTGTTAGTGGCCTTCTCAAAGTGAAAAGGAAATTTGAACGTTAAACAGTTTGATGTTTGATTCGTCTCCATTTATACTAGAGGATCTGATCTCTAATTTGAAAGTAGTTGTCCCTATATGCTTAATTTTAACCTTTATTTTCCTTCATGAATTATGTTTCACCTTTTTCTGTAAAGTGGGTCTAACTGCTTCTCCAATGTAGGGACTCTGAACGTGTAAAGATGCCTGAGAGAACAGCTAATTTGGTGAACAATTACATAATTAATTATTTTTTTGTGATCTTTCTAAAAAGTGGGGTCCTTTGATTGGAATTGCTTTGCGTTCGCCTCAGGTATGTGGTTATCATTAGTATGTTCCCCGCTATGCTGTCATTATATAGTCAAGACAGTGGTTTATGCTTTTCATGCATGATGTAAGCTGTAGGTTGGGACACACACGATGTGTTTGCAATGCCTGGTGTTGCTTTCACAAACTGATGAGCACATTTCTACCCAAAAACGAGTGAAATACAGCCAGCAGGTTGCATTGTGCTGTTAACATATATTTGCTTTCAATATTTGCCCTGAGATCTAGTCTGGTGTAAACTGAAGCCTGCTTGATAATATGTTCAGACCTAGGTACATTGCCTTTGTCTCAGTGCTGATTTATGTTCAAGGATGAAGGATTGGCACCATTTAGTAATTTAGAGTACTGCCTCGATTGCATTTTCTTTCACAAGGAGATGGGATATGTCGCAGTCGGTTTGTAGATGGAGAAATGGTCATATATTTTTGAATTCATGATGAAGAACCACTCCCCATGAAAAATCTTAAATAACAAAATCATGGATTCCATGATAGTACTAAAACCAATGGAATGCGCCCATACAACTGTATGGAAGTATCTTATTTTATTTATTTTGTGGGGTTACTGTTTGTATTACTTATTTCCTTTTTCCTTTTTGTAGGGGCCACAACTCTTCAAAGGGAATATGCAGCTTTTCTCTGTGGATCAGAAGCGGAGTTGGATTCGTATCCATTTATACTAGAGGATCTGATCTCTACTTTGAAAGTAGTTTGCCCTGTGTGCTCAATTTTAATTTTAATATGCGCTCCACTGCGTCACAGTTTAGATTGTGTTGTATTGGGCATGACTGCCGAAGACTACGCAACTGTCCTTGTTCCCACTAATTTTTGTTTTATTTTAAAAAAATAAAAGTTATTCAAATATTTAGAAATATGGATTTGTGTGACAGTTTTTTTTATTTTTTATTTTTTTTGGGGATGTGTTTTTTTAGTGAAGCTACTGTGTTGAGGAAAATGATTCTTTAAAACAAAGGCCTCTTTGAGTTATCCTTTTTTAAATATTTTCATAGCTTAAGACGTGTTTAGCTGATAAATTATTGGATGTAGTTCTTTATCATTTTTTTTATTGTCAGTGATGTTTCAGCTGCTGGATAAAAATGAAATTGTATATCGTTATCAATTCATGCCTCATTTTTTATGTCTTTCATTTATTCATACTTATGCCTTGTGAATTTTGAACTCCTTTTGAAGCCGAACTTTCGGGAACAACTGTGGATCACATGCAAATATTTAATATTGAGATGAAAGCAAAAGTGAAGTCTCATCAGATGCCTGAGCAGGTGACAATTTTAATTTTTCTCTTTTTATTTTCTTTATGTGATAAAAATTATGTTAGCTTAACCAGATTTGCGTTATTACTGCATAGATTGTCTTTTGGAAGTGGATTACCACAAAATTTTTTGGTATGGTCACGGATACCTCTCTTTATCCTTGGTCAATTGAATGTTGGAAACATTTATTTTCCCTCATTGCGGCATAAGGTTATGTCTCACCTTTTTCTGTAAAATGGGTCTATCTGCTTCTCCCATGTTGGTGACTCTGAACGTGTAAACATGTTTGAGAGAACAGCTAATTTGGTGATCAATTAGATAATTAATTATTGATGCGATCTTTCTGAAAAGTGGTTGGTTTTGATTGGAATTGCTTTGGGTTCGCCTCAGGTATGTGGTTATCATTAGTATGTTCCCTGCTATGCTGTCATTATATAGTGAACAAAGCTGTTTATGCTTTGTGTGCATGATTTAAGCTGTAGGTTGGACACACACGATGTGTTTGCAAGGCCTGGTGTTGCATTCACAAACTCATGAACACATTTCTACCCAAAAACGAGTGAAATACAGCGAGCAGTTGGCATTGTGCTATGAACATATATTTGCTTTCAACATATGCCCTGAGATCTAGTCTGGTGTAAACTGAAGCCTGCTTGATAATATGTTCAGATCTACGTACATTGCCTTTGTCTCAGTGCTGGTTTATGTTCAAGGATGAAGAATTGGCACCATTTAGTAATTTAAAGTATTTCCTGATTGCATTTTCTTTCACAAGCAGATGGGATCTGTCACAGTCGGTTTTTAGATGGAGTAATAGTCATATGTTTTTGAATTCTTGATGAAGAACCCCTACCCACAGAAAATCTCTGATAACAAAGTCATGGATTCCATGAAAGTACTGAAACCAATGGCGAGTGCCCATACAACTGTCTAGAAGTATCTTATTTTATTTATTTTGTGGGGTTATTGTTTGTATTACTAATTTCCTTTCTCCTTTTTGTGGAGGCCACAACTTGTCAAAGGGAATATGCTGCTTTTCTCTTTGGATCAGCGGCTGAGTCAAGCTCTGGAAGCGAATGCTGCATCGTTTGAGAGTGCATCTAGATTTTAAATCATTTGAGAGTGCATCTAGATTTTAAATTGTACAAATCCGCTTTTGTAGAAGCATTTTATTGTACGCAAAGATTGTTTTTCGAAAAGGCCCTTCGCGGTTCGCTTTGTGATCCTTGGCCAAGTGAGGGTACATCACCTGGAGAGGTGGCTCCGCCTAGAAGGAGTGGGCCAAGCGTGGGGTATCGCTTGGAGTGGGGGGGCTCCGCCCTATTTGAAGGAGTGTACCAAACGTAGGGTATCGCTTGGAGAGGAGGGCTCCATCCTATTTGAAGGAGTGTGTAATGGTTTTGCTCCGCCCGATTAAGGTTCCTTCACGGTTCGTGTTGTGAACCTTGGTCAAGTGAGGGTACATCACTTGGAGAGGTGGCTCCGCCTAGAAGGAGTGGGCCAAGCTTGGGGTATCCCTTGGTTTGGGGGGTCTCCGCCCTATTTGAAGGAGTGTACCAAACCTAGGGTATCGCTTGGAGAGGAGGGCTCCATCCTATTTGAAGGAATGTGTAACGGTTTTTCTTCGCCCGATTATGGTTCCTTCGCGGTTCGCGTTGTGAACCTTGGCCAAGTGAGGGTACATCACTTGGAGAGGTGGCTCCGCCTAGAAGGAGTGGGCCAAGCGTGGGGTATCCCTTGGAGTGGGGGGCTCCACCCTATTTGAAGGAGTGTACCAAACGCTGGGTATCGCTTGGAGAGCAGGGCTCCATCCTATTTGAAGGATTGTGTAACGGTTTTGCTCAGCCCGATTAAGGGAGCAAATTAGTGGAATCCATTGGGGTTTTGCCCCAGGAGAGGACGTAGGCGGGTATAGCCGAACCTCATTAAAATTTCGGTGTCACTCTCTCTCTCTCTAATCTTATACACGCATTTATTTTGATTGGGATATTGTTTGGTGAATCGGTTAATTTATCTGCAAAGGTTTTTAAAATTCCAATTCACCCCACGCTTGGGATTACACCATTCCCCTCAATTAATATTACGTTTATTTTTTTATTGATTTATATTCTTGCAATCACAATAATTTTATATTTCAAATGGGATAGTAAAATGTAATATTAATATTGCATGAGGGACTACTCTCAACCCTTGCAACCAATTCAAAAAGCAAGTTTTTTGAAATATGGATTTGTGTGACAGTTTTTTTTTGTGGATGTGTTTTTTTAGTGAAGCTACTGTGTTGAGGAAAATGATTCTTAAAAACAAAGACCTCTTTGAGTTGTCCTTTTTTAAATATTTTCATAGCTTAAGACGTGTTTAGCTGATAAATTATTGGATGTAGTTCTTTATCATTTTTTTTATTGTCAGTGATGTTGCAGCTGCTGGATAAAAATGAAATTGTATATCGTCATCAATTCATGCCTCATTTTCTATGTCTTTCATTTATTCATACTTATGCCTTGTGAATTTTGAACTCCTTTTGAAGCCGAACTTCTGGGAACAACTATGGATCGCTTGCAAATATTTAATATTGCGATGAAAGCAAAAGTGAAGCCTCAATGCCTGAGCTGTTGACAATTTTAATTTTTCGCTTTCTATTCTCTTTATGTGATAAAAATTATGTTAGCTTAACCAGATTTTTGTTATTACTGCATAGATTGTCTTTTGGAAGTGGATTGCCACAAAAAAAATTTGTATGGTCACACAGACCTATTTTTATCCTTGGTCAATTGAATGTTAGAATCCTTTATTTTCCCTCATGGCTGCATAAGGTTATGTTTCACCTTTTTCTGTAAAGTGGGTCTAACTGCTACTCCAATGTAGGTGACTCTGAACGTGTAAACATGTTTGAGAGAACAACTAATTTTGTGAACAATTAGATAATTAATTATTTTGTTGTGATCTTTCTGAAAACTTGTAGGTTTTGATTGGAGTATCTTTGGGTTCGCCTCAGGTATGTTGTTATCATTAGTATGTTCCCCGCTATGCTGTCGTTATATAGTCAAGACAGGCTTATGCTTTGCATGCATGATGTAAGCTGTAGGTTGCGACGCACACGATGTGTTTGCAATGCCTGGTGTTGCTTTCGCACTGATGAAAACATTTCTACCCAAAAACGAGTGAAATACAGCCACCAGCTGGCATTGTGCTGTGAACATATATTTGCTTTCAATATATTCCCTGAGATCTAGTCTGGTGTAAACTGAAGCCTGCTTGATAATATGTTCAGACCTAGGTACATTGTGTTTGTCTCAGTGCTGATTTATGTTCAAGGATGAAGGATTGGCACCATTTAGTATTTTAGTGTATTGCCCCGATTGCATTTTCTTTCACAAGGAGATGGGATATGTCGCAGTCGGTTTTTAGATGGAGTATAATGGTCATATATTTTTGAATTCTTGATGATTACCCCTACCCATGAAAAATCTCAAATAACAAAATCATGGCTTCAATGATAGTATTAAAACCATTGGAATGTGCCCATACAACTGTATGGAAGTATCTTATTTTATTTGTTTTGTGTGGTTACTGCTTTTAATACTAATTTCCTTTCTTCTTTTTTTAGAGGCCACAACTTGTCAAAGGGAATATGCAGCTTTTCTCTTTGGATCAGAAGCGAAGTTGGTGACTAAATAGTTAGTGGCCTTCTCAAAGTGAAAAGGAAATTTGAACGTAAACAGTTCAATGTTGGATTCGTCTCCATTTATACTAGAGGATCTGATCTCTAATTTGAAAGTAGTTTTCCCTTTATGCTGAAGTTCAATTTCAAAATGTGATGCCTCACAGTTTAGACTGTGTTGTATTGGGAATGACGGCCGAAGACTACGACAACTGTCCTTGTTCCCACTAATTTTTGTTTGATCGTAAAAAAATAAAGATTATTCAAATATTTAGATATATGGATATAAGTGACAGTTTTTTTTAAAAAAAAAATTTTTTGGGACGCGTTTTATTAGTGAAGCTACTGTGTTGGGGAAAATGATTCTTAAAAACAATGGCCTCTTTCAGTGGTCCTTTTTTAAATATTTTCATAGCTTAAGACGTTTTTAGCTGATTAGTTATTTGATGTAGTTCTTTTCATTTTTTTTACTGTCAGTGATGTGACAGCTGCTAGATAAAAATGAAATTTTATTTCTTTATCAATTCATGCCTCATTTTTTATTGCCTTTCATTTTTTCATACTTATGCCTTGTGAATTTTGAACTCCTTTTGGAGCCAAACTTTCGGGAACAACTGTGGATCACATGCAAATATTTAATATTGAGATGAAAGCAAAAGTGAAGTCTCATCAGATGCCTGAGCAGGTGACAATTTTAATTTTTCTCTTTTTATTTTCTTTATGTGATAAAAATTATTTTAGCTTAACCAGATTTGCGTTATTACTGCATAGATTGTCTTTTGGAAGTGGATTAGCACAAAATTTTTTGGTATGGTCACGGAGACCTCTCTTTATCCTTGGTCAATTGAATGTTAGAAACATTTATTTTCCCTCATGGCGGCACAAGGTTATGTTTCACCTTTTTCTGTAAAATGGGTCTATCTGCTTCTCCCATGTTGGTGACTCTGAACGTACATGTTTGAGAGAACAGCTAATTTGGTGAACAATTAGATAATTAATTATTGATGCGATCTTTCTGGAAAGTGGTTGGTTTTGATTGGAATTTCTTTGGGTTCGCCTCAGGTATGTGGTTATCATTAGCATGTTCCCTGCTATGCTGTCATTATATAGTGAACACAGCTGTTTATGCTTTGCGTGCATGATTTAAGCTGTAGGTTGGACACACACGATGTGTTTGCAAGGCGTGGTGTTGCTTTCACAAACTCATGAACACATTTCTACCCAAAAACGAGTGAAATACAGCGAGCGGTTGGCATTGTGCTATGAACATATATTTGCTTTGAACATATGCCCTGAGATCTAGTCTGGTGTAAACTGAAGCCTGCTTGATAATATGTTCAGATCTACATACATTGCCTTTGTCTCAGTGCTGGTTTATGTTCAAGGATGAAGCATTGGCACCATTTAGTAATTTAAAGTATTTCCTGATTGCATTTTCTTTCACAAGCAGATGGGATCTGTCACAGTCGGTTTTTAGATGGAGTAATAGTCTTATGTTTTTGAATTCTTGATGAAGAACCCCTACCCACAGAAAATCTCTGATAACAAAGTCATGGATTCCATGAAAGTACTAAAACCAATGGCGTGTGCCCATACAACTGTCTAGAAGTATCTTATTTTATTTATTTTGTGGGGTTATTGTTTGTATTACTAATTTCCTTTCTCCTTTTTGTGGAGGCCACAACTTGTCAAAGGGAATATGCCGCTTTTCTCTTTGGATCAGCGGCTGAGTCAAGCTGTGGAAGCGAATGCTGCATCGTTTGAGAGTGCATCTAGATTTTAAATCATTTGAGAGTGCATCTAGATTTTAAATTGTACAAATCTGCTTTTGTAGAAGCATTTTATTGTACGCAAAAATTGTTTTTTCAAAAGGCCCTTCGCGGTTCGCGTTGTGATCCTTGGCCAAGTGAGGGTACATCCCTTGGAGAGGTGGCTCCGCCTAGAAGGAGTGGGCCAAGCGCATGGTATCGCTTGGAGTTGGGGGGGAGGGGGGGGCTCCACCCTATTTGAAGGAGTGTGCCAAACATAGGGTATCGCTTGGAGTGGACGGCTCCATCCTATTTGATGGAGTGTGTAACGGTTTTGCTTCGCCCGATTAAGGTTCCTTCGCGGTTCGCGTTGTGAACCTTTGCCAAGTGAGGGTGCATCACTTTGAGTGGTTGCTCCACCTTGAAGGAGTGGGCCAAGCGTGGGGTATCCCTTGGAGTGGGGGGGCTCCACCCTATTTGAAGGAGTGTACCAAACGTAGGGTAACGCTTGGAGAGGATGCCTCCATCCTATTTGAGGGAGTGTGTAACGGTTTTGCTCCGCTCGATTAAGGGAGCAGGTTAGTGGAATCATTGGGGGTTTTGCCCAAGGCAAGGACGTAGGCGGGTATAGGCCGAACCTCGTTAAAATTTCGGTGTCAATCTCTCTCTCTCTCTCTTATCTTATACACGCATTAATTTTGATTCGGGTATTGTTTGGTGAATCGGTTAAATTATCTGCAAAAGTTTTTAAAATTCCAATTCACCCCCCCCCCTCATGGGATTACACCATTCCTCTCAATTAATATTACATTTATTTTTTTATTGATTTATATTCTTGCAATCACAATAATTTATTATTTGAAATATGATAGTAAAATGTAATATTAATATTGCATGAGGGGCTACTCTCAACCATTGCAACCAATTCAAAAAGCAAGTGTAATTTAGTTTCAAAAATAAAATTTGTGTGTGTGAATTTACACAAAATTTACTTATAATGAAATTCTTAGGATTAATGAAAATTGATCATATTTAAAAAACTAATTTCCTTTCTCCTTTTAGTAGAGGCCACAACTTGTCAAAGGGAATATGCAGCTTTTCTCTTTGGATCAGCAGCTGAGTTGGTGAGTAAATAGTTAGTGGCCTTCTCAAAGTGAGAGGGAAATTTGAAAGTTAAACAGTTCGATGTTGGATTCGTCTCCATTTATACTAGAGGATCTGTTCTCTAATTTGAATGTAGTTTGCCCTGTATGCTCAATTTTAATTTTAAAATGCACTCCACTGCGTCACAGTTTAGATTGTGTTGTATTGGGCATGACTGCCGAAGACTCTGACAACTGTCCTTGTTCCCACTAATTTTTGTTTGATCATAAAAAAATAAAGATTATTCAAATATTTAGAAATATGGATTTAAGTGACAGTTTAAAAAAAAAAAAAAAATTTTTGGCAACGTTTTTTATTAGTGAAGCTACTGTGTTGGGGAAAATGATTCTTAAAAACGAAGGCCTCTTTGAGTGGTCCTTTTTAAAATATTTTCATAGCTTAAGACGTGTTTAGCTGATAAGTTATTTGATGTAGTTCTTTGTCATTATTTTTATTGTCAGTGATGTTATAAAGCTGTTAGATAAAAATGAAATTTTATTTCGTTATCAATTCATGCCTCATTTTTTATGTCTTTCATTTATTCATACTTATGGCCTGTGAATTTTGAACTCCTTTTGAAGCTGAACTTTCGGGAACAACTGTGGATCACTTGCAAATATTTAATATTGAGATGAAAGCATCTCAATGCCCGAGCAGGTGACAACTTTGGATCACTTCCCACTAATTTTTGTTTTTTCTTAAGAAAAATAAAAATTATACAAATATTTTGAAATATGGATTTAAGTGACAGTTATCTTGTTTTTCATTTTTTTGGGGGCATGTTTTATTAGTTGGTCTACTGTGCTGGGGAAAATGATTCTTAAACAGAAAGGCCTCTTTGAGTGGTCCTTTTTTTAATATTTTCATGGCTTCAGGTTTGTTTAGCAGACAAATTATTTCATGTAGCACTTTATCATTTTTTTTATTGTCTGTGATGTTACAGCAGCTACATAAAACTGAAATTTT
The DNA here is from genome assembly GCF_029873635.1 of Malania oleifera. Lineage (NCBI taxonomy): Eukaryota > Viridiplantae > Streptophyta > Magnoliopsida > Santalales > Ximeniaceae > Malania > Malania oleifera. The sequence continues at coordinate 82,620,035 of NC_080418.1, read as the reverse complement.
ATATCGTTATCAATTCATGCCTCATTTTTGTTGTCTTTGTTTTATTCATACTTATGGCTTATGAATTTTGAACTCCTTTTGAAGCTGAACTTCCGGGAACAACTCAGGATCATTTGCAAATATTTAATATTGAGATGAAAGCAAAAGTGAATTCTCATCAAATGCCCGAGCACGAGACAATTTTAATATTTCTCTTTTTATTTTCTTTCTGTGCTAAAAATTCTTTTAGCTTAACCAGATTTGCATGATTGCTGCATGGATTGTCTTTTGGAAGTGGATTACCACAAAAATTCTGGGTATGGTCACGCAGACCTCTGTTTATCCTTGGTTAATTGAATGATAGAAGCCTTTATTTTCCCTCATGGCTGCATAAGGGTATGCTTGACCTTTTTCTGTAAAGTGGGTCTAACTGCTTCTCCCATATAGGTAACTCTGAACGTGTAAAGATGTTTGAGAGAACATCTAATTTGGTGAACAATTAGATAATTTATTATTATCTTTCTGAAACGTTGTCGGTTTTGATTGGAATTGCTTTGGGTTTGCCTCGGGTATGTGGTTATCATTAGTATGTTCCCCTACCCATGAAAAATCTCAAATAACAAAATCATGGATTCCATGATAGTACTAAAACCAATGGAATGTGGCCATACAACTGTATGGAAGTATCTTATTTTATTTATTTTTTGGGGTCACTATTTGTATTACTAATTTCCTTTCTCCTTTTTGTAGAGGCCACAACTCTTCAAAGGGAATATGCAGCTTTTCTCTGTGGATCAGCAGCGGAGTTGGTGACTAAATTGTTAGTGGCCTCCTCAAAGTGAGAGGGAAATTTGAACGTTAAACAGTTCGATGTTGGATTCGTCTCCATTTATACTAGAGGATCTGATCTCTAATTTTAAACTAGCTTTTCCCGTATGCTCAATTTTAATTTTAAAATGCACTCCACTGTGTCACAGTTTAGATTGTGTTGTATTGGGCACGACTGCCGAAGACTACGCAACTGTCCTTGTTCCCACTAATTTTTGTTTTATCTTAAAAAAATAAAAATTATTCAAATACAAATATGGATTTAAGTGACAATTTTTTAAAAAAGAAAATTCTTTTGGGGACGTGTTATATTAGTGAAGCTACTGTGTTGAGGAAAATAATTCTTAAAAACAAAGGCCTCTTTGTGTTGTCCTTTTTTAAATATTTTCATAGCTTAAGACTTGTTTAGCTGATAAATTATTGGATGTAGTTCTTTATCATTTTTTTTATTGTCAGTGATGTTACAGACTTACAGCTGCTAGATAAAAATGAAATTGTATATCGTTATCAATTCGTGCCTCATTTTCTATGTCTTTCATTTATTCATACTTATGCCTTGTGAATTTTGACCTCCTTTTGAAGCTGAAGCCTGCTTGATAATATGTTCAGACCTAGGTACATTGCCTTTGTCTCAGTGCTGATTTATGTTCAAGGATGAAGGATTGGCACCATTTAGTATTTTGGAGTATTGCCCCAATTGCATTTTCTTTCACAAGGAGATGGGAAATGTCGCAGTCGGTTTTTAGATGGAGTAATGGTCATATATTTTTGAAGTCATGACAAAGAACCCCTACCCACGGAATATCTCTGATAACAAAATTAGGGATTCCATGAAATTACTAAAACCAATGGCGTTTGCCCATACAACTGTTTAGAAGTATCTTATTTTATTTATTTTTTGGGGTTATTGTTTGTATTACTAATTTCCTTTCTCCTTTTTGTGGAGACCACAACTTGTCAAAGGGAATATGCAGCTTTTCTTTTTGGATCAGCAGCTGAGTCAAGCTCTGGAAGCGAATGCTGCATTGTTTGAAAGTGCATCTTGATTTTAAATCATTTGAGCGTGCATCTAAATTTTAAATTGTACAAATCCGCTTTTGTAGAAGCATTTTATTGTACGAAAAAATTGTTTTTGGAAAAGGCCCTTCATGGTTCGCGTTGTGAACCTTGGCCAAGTGAGGGTACATCACTTGGAGAGGTGGCTCCGCCTAGACGGAGTGGGCCAAGCGTGGGGTATCGCTTGGAGTGGGGGGGGCTCCACCCTATTTGAAGGAGTGTTCCTAACATAGGGTATCGCTTGGAGGGGAGGGCTTCGTCCTATTTGAAGGAGTGTGTAACGGTTTTGCTCCGCCTGGTTAAGGTTCCTTCGCGGTTCGCGTTGTGAACCTTGGCCAAGTGAGGGTACATCACTTGGAGAGGTGGTTCTGCCAAGAAGGAGTGGGCCAAGCGTGGGTTTTCGCTTGGAGTGGGGGGGCTCCACCCTATTTGAAAGAGTGTACCAAACGTAGGGTATCACTTAGAGAGGAGGGCTCCATCCTATTTGAAGGAGTTTGTAACGGTTTTGCTCCGCCCGATTAAGGGAGCAGGTTAGTTGAATCCTTGTGGGTTTTTCTGAAGGCGAGGACGTTGGGAGGTATAGCCGAACCTCGTTAAAATTTCGGTGTCAATCTCTCTTTCTCTCTCTCTCTCTTATCTTATACACGCATTAATTTTGATTGGGATATTGTTTGGTGAATCGCTTAAATTATCTGAAAAAGTTTTTAAAATTCCAATTCACCCCCCTCTTGGGATTACACCATTCCCCTCAATTAATATTACGTTTATTTTTTTATTGATTTATATTCTTGCAATCACAATAATTTATTGTTTGAAATATGATAGTAAAATCTAATATTAATATTGCATGAGGCACTACTGTCAACCATTGCAACCAATTCAAAAAGCAAGTGTAATTTAGTTTCAAAAATAAAATTTTTGTGTGTCTGAATTTACACAAAATTTACTTATAGTGAAATTCTTAGGATTAATGAAAATTGATCATATTTAAAAAACTAATTTCCTTTCTCCTTTTTGTAGAGGCCACAACTTGTCAAAGGGAATATGCAGCTTTTCTATGTGGATCCGCGGCGGAGTTGGTGACTAAATAGTTAGTGGCCTTCTCAAAGTGAGATGGAAATTTGAATGTTAAATATTTAATATTGAGATGATAGCAAAAGTGAAGTCTGTGTTTTTTGTGAGCCCCGAGCAGGTGACAATTTTAATTTTAAGCATCTCTGTTGCATTTTGTGAGCCCCTAGAGAAGTCGGCGTCTTTTGGTTTTTTTCTCTTTTTTTTTTATTTTGGTGATAAAAATTATGTTAGCTTAACCAGATTTGCGTGATTTGTGCATAGATTGTGTTTTGGAAGTGGGTCACCACAAAAATTTTGGGTATGGTCACGTAGACCTATGTTTATCCTTGGTCAATTGACTGTTAGAATCCTTTATTTTCCCTCATCGCTACATAAGGTTATGTGAAAACCTTTTCCTGTAAAGTGGGTCTAACTGCTTCTCCCATGTAGGTGACACACGTGTAAAGATGTTTGAGAGAACAGCTAATTTGGTGAACAATTAGATAATTAATTATTGATGTGATCTTTCTAAAAAGTGGTTTGTTTTGATTGGAATTTCTTTGGGTTCGCCTGAGGTATGTGGTTATCCTTAGTATGTTCCCCGCTATGCGATCATTATATAGTCAAGACAGTTGTTTCTCTTTGCATCCGTGATGTAAGCTGTAGGTTGGGACACACACGATGTGTTTGCAATCCCTGGTGTTTCTTTCATAGACTGATGAACACATTTCTACCCAAAAACGAGTGAAATACAGCCAGCAGTTGGCATTGTGCTATGAACATATATATTTTTTCAATATATGCCCGAGATCTAGTCTGGTATAAACTGAAGCCTGCTTGATAATATGTTCAGACCTAAGAACATTGCCTTTGTCTCAGTGCTGATTTATGTTCAAGGATGAAGGATTGCCACCATTTAGTAATTTAGAGTATTGCCCGATTGCATTTTCTTTAACAAACAGATGGGACCCAGTCGGTTATTGAGAGAACAACAAATTTGGTTGTTTTTTATGTGATATTTCTGAAAAGTGGCTGGTTTTTATTAGAATTGCTGTGGGTTTGCCTGAGGTATTTGGTTATCGTTAGTATGTTCCCCGCTATGCTGTCATTATATAGTCAAGACAGTTGTTTATGCTTTGCATGCATGATGTGTCTGCAATGGTGTTGCTTTCACAGACTGATGAACACATTTCTACGCAAAAACGAATGAAATACAGCCAGCAGTTGGCATGGTGCTATGAACATATATTTGCTTTCAATATATGCCCTGAGATCTAGTCTGGTGTAAAATGAAGCCTGCTTGATTATATGTTCAGACCTAAGTACATTGCCTTTGTCTCGGTGCTGATTTATGTTCAAGGATGGAGGATTGCCACAAAATAGTAATTTAGAGTATTGCCCGATTGTATTTTATTTAACAAGCAGATGGGATCTGTCCCGGTTGGTTTTTTAAATGGAGAAATGGTCATATGTTTTTGAATTCATGATGAAGAACCTCTACCCACGGAAAATGTCAAATAAAATAATCATGGATTCCATGATAGTACTAAAACCAATGGCATGTGCCCCCACAATTTTCTGGAAGTATCTTTTTTTTTTGTTTTTTTTTGGGTTACTGTGATAAAAATTATGTTAGCTTAAACACAATGGCCTCTTTGAGTGGTCCTTTTTTTAAAATTTTCATAGCTTCAAATGTGTTTAGCAAATAAATTATTTGATGTAGTTCTTTATCGTTTTTTTATTGTCAGTGATGTTATAGCTGCTAGATAAAAATGAAAATTTATATCTTTATCAATTCATGCCTCATTTTTGATGTCTTTCAATTATTCATACTCAGGCCTAATGAATTTTGAACTCATTTTGAAGCAAACTTCAGGGAATAACTCAGGATCACTTGCAAATATTTAATATTGAGATACAAGCAAAAGTGAAGTCTCATCATATGCCTGGGCAGGTGACAATTTTAATTTTTCTCTTTCTATTTTCTTTCTGTGATAAAATTATGTTAGCTTAACCAGATTTGCATGATTTGTGCGTAGATTGTCTTTTGGAAGTGGATTACCACAAAAATTTTGGGTATGGTCATGCAGAACTCTGTTTATCCGTGGTCAATTGAATGTTAGAAACCTTTATTTTCCCTCATGGCTGCATGAGATTATGTTTCACCTTTTTCTGTAAAGTGGGTCAAACTGCTTCTCTCGTGTAGGTGACTCTGAACGTGTAAAGATGTTTAAGAGAACAGCTAATTTGGTGAACAATTAGATAATTAATTATTGATTTGATATTTCTGAAATGTGGTTGGTTTTGATTGGAATTGCTTTGGGTTCGCCTGGGGTATCTGGTTATCATTATTATTTTCCCCACTATGCTGTCATTATATAGTCATGACAGTTATGCTTTGCATGCATGATGTAAGCTGTAGGCTGGGACACACATGATGTGTTTGCAATGCCTGGTGTTGCTTTCACAAACTGATGAGTGAAATACAGCCAAAAACGAGTGAAATACAGCCAGCGGTTGGCATTGTGCGATGAACATATATTTGCTTTCAATATATGCCCTGAGATCTAGTCTGGCGTAAACTGAAGCCTGCTTGAATGTTCAGACCTAAGTACATCGCCTTTGTCTCAGTGCTGGTTTATGTTCAAGGATGAAGGATTGGCACCATTTAGTAATTTAGGGTATTGCCCGATTGCATAAATTTCACAAGCTGATTGGATTTGCCACAGTCGGTTTTTAGATGGAGTAATGGTCATACGTTTTTGAATTCATGATGAAGAACCCCTACCCATTGAAAATCTCAAATAATAAAAACGTGGATTCCATGATAGTACTAAAACCAATGGCATGTGCCCATACAACTGTATGGAAGTATCTTATGTTATGTATGTTGTGGGGTTACTGTTTATATTACTAATTTTTTTTCTCCTTTTTGTAGAGGCCACAACTTGTCAAAGGGAATATGCAGCTTTTCTCTGTGGATCAGCAGTGCAGTTGGTGACTAAATTGTTAGTGGCCTTCTCAAAGTGAGAAGGAAATTTGAACGTTAAAACCGCTCGATGTTGCATTCCTCTTTATTTATACTACAGGTTCTGATGTCTAATTTGAAAGTAGTTTGCGCTGTATACTCTGTTTTAATTTTAAAATGCATACTCGACTGCTTTTTGATTGTTTTGTATTGGGCATGACTGCCGTAGACTACGACAACAGTCCTTGTTCCCACAAAATTTTTTTATCTTAAAAAAATAAAAATTATACAAATATTTAGAGATATGGATTTTAGTGATAGTATTTTTTCTTTTTCAATTTTTTTTGGGGGCTTGTTTTATTAGTGAAGCTACTGTGCTGGGGAAAATTATTCTTAAACACAAAGGCCTCTTTGAGTGGTCCTCTTTTTAATATTTTCATAGCTTCAAACGTGTTGAGCAGATAAATTATTTGGTGTAGTTCTTTAGGATATTTTTTTTATTGTCAGTGGTCTTACTGCTGCTAGATAAAAATGAAATTTTTATATCTTTATCAAGTCATGCCTCATTTTTGACGTCTTTCATTTATTCATACTTACGGGAACAACTCAGGCTCAGTTGCAAATATTTTGTAGAGATGAAAGCAAACGTGAAGTATCATCAGATGCCTGAGTAGGTGAAAATTTTAATTTTTTGTAAAGTGGGGTCTAACTGCTTCTCCCATGTTGGTGGCTCTGAACGTGTAAAGATGTTTGAGAGAACAGCTAATTTGGTGATCAATTAGATAATTAATTATTGATTTGATCTTTCTTGAAGGTGGTTGGTTTTGATTGGAATTGCTTTTGGGCTCGCCTGAGGTATGTTGTTATCATTTGTTTGTTCCCTGCAATGGTGTCATTATATAGTCAGGACAGTTGTTTATGCTTTAGATGCATGATGTAAGCTTTAAGTTGGGACACACACGATGTGTTTGCAATGCCTGGTATTGCTTTCACTAAATCATGAACACATTTCTACCCAAAAACGAGTGAAATACAGCCAGCAGTTGGCATTGTGCTTTGAACATATATATGCCCTGAGATCTAGTCTGGTTTAAACTGAAGCCTGCTTGATAATATGTTCATACCTAAGTACATTGCCTTTTTCTCAGTGCTGATTTATGTTCAAGGATGAAGGATTGCCACCATTTAGTAATTTAGAGTATTGCCCAATTGCATTTTCTTTAACAAAAAGATTTGATCTGTCCCAGTCAGTTTTTAGATGGAGTAATGGTCATATGTTTTTAAATTCATGTTGAAGAATCCCTACCCATGCAAAATCTCAAATAACTAATTCATGGATTCCATGATAGTACTAAAACCAATGGCTTGTATACAACTGTTTTAAGTATGTTATTTTATTTATTTTGTGTTGTTACTGTTTGTATTGCTAATTTGCATTCTCCTTTTTGTAGAGGCCACAACTTGTCAAAGGGAATATGCAGCTTTTCTCTGTGGATCAGCAGCGGAGTTGGTGACTAAATAGTTGGTGGCCTTCTCAAAGTTAGAAGGAAATTTGAACGTTAAACAGTTCGATGTTGCATTCATCTCCATTTATACTAGAGGATCTGATCTGTAATTTGAAAGTAGTTTGCCATGTATGCTAAATTTTAATTTTAAAATTCATACTCCAGTGCGTCACAGTTTAAATTGTGTTGTATTGGCAGTGATTTCCGAAGACTACGACAACCGTCCTTTTTCCCACTAATTTTTTTTTTCTTAAAAATAATTAAAATTATACAAATATTTACGAATACTGATCTAAGTGACAATTTTTTTTGAAAAAAATTTTTGGGGGGTGTCTTTTATTAGTGAGTCTTAAACAGAAAGGCCTCTTTGAGTGGTCCTTTTTTTTTAAATATTTTCATGGCTTTAGACGTGTTCAGCAGATAAATTATTTGATGTAGTTCTTTATCATTTTTTTTATTGTCAGTGATGTTACAGCTGCTAGATAAAAATGAAATTTTATATCGTTTTCAATCCATGCCTCATTTTTGTTGTCTTTCTTTTATTCATACTTATGGCTTATGAATTTTGAACTCCTTTTGAAGCCGAACTTCCGGGAACAACTCAGGATCACTTTTAAATATTTAATATTGAGACGAAAGCAAAAGTTAATTCTCATCAGATGCCCGAGCAGGTGACGATTTTAATTTTTCTCTTTCTATTCTATTTCTGTGATAAAAGTTATGTTAGCTTAACCAGATTTGCGTTATTACTGCATAGATTGTGTTTTGGAAGTGGATTACCACAAAAATTTTGGGTATGGTAACGCAGATCTCTGTTTGTCCTTGGTCAATTGAATGTTAGAATCCTTTATTTTCCCTCATGGCTGCATAAGGTTATGTTTCAGCTTTTTCTGTAAATTGGTTCCAACTGCTTCTCCAATGTACGTGACTCTGAACGTGCAAAGATGTTTGAGAGAACAGCTAATTTGGTGGAAATTTAGATAATTAATTATTGATTTGATCTTCCAAAAAGTGGTTTGTTTTGATTGGAATTGCTTTGAGTTCCCCGCTATGCTGTCATTATATAGTCAAGACAGTTGTTTATGCTTTGTATGCATGATGTAAGCTGTAGGTTGGGACACATGCGATGTTTTTGCAATGGGAAATTTGAACGTTAAAACAGTTCGATGTGTCATTCCTCTCCACTGCGTCACATTTTAAATTGTGTTGTTTTGAGCATGACTGCCGAAGACTACTGCTACAATCCTTGTTCCCACTAATTTTTGTTTTATCTTAAAAAAATAAAAATTAGACAAATAATTAGAAATATGGATTTTAGTGACAATTTTTTTTTTTGGTGGCTTGTTTTAATTGTTAAGCTACTGCGCTGGGGAAAATGATTCTTAAACACAAAGGCCTCTTTGAGTTGTCCCTTTTTTTTAATATTTTGGTCACTTCAAACGTGTTTAGCTCATTAATTATTATTTTTTTATTGTCACTGATGTTACAGCGGCTAGACAAAAATGAAATTTTAAATCGTTATCAGTTCGTGCTTCATTTTTGACGTCTTTCTTTTATTCATTCGTATGCCTTGTGAATTTTGAACTCCTTTTTGATGCAGGACTTCCGGGAAGAACTCAGGATCACTTGCAAATATTTAATATTGAGATGAAAGCAAAAGTGAAGTCTCAATGCCCGAGCAGGTGACAATTTTAATTTTTCTATTTGTATTTTCTTTATGTGATAAAAATTATGTTTTCTTAACCAGATTTGGGTTATTACTGCATAGATTGTCTTTTGGAAGCGGATTACCACAAAAAAATTTTGTATGGTCACGCAGACCTCTGTTTATCCTTGGTCAATTGAATGTTAGAATCCTTTATTTTCCCTCATGGCTTCATAAGGTTATGTTTCACCTTTTTCTGTAAAGTGGGTCTAACTGCTTCTCCAATGTAGGGACTCTGAACGTGTAAAGATGTTTGAGAGAACAGCTAATTTGGTGAACAATTAGATAATTAATTATTTTTTTGTGATTTTTCTGAAAAGTGGGGTCTTTTGATTGGAATTGCTTTGGGTTCGCCTCAGGTATGTGGTTATCATTAGTATGTTCCCCGCTATGCTGTCATTATATTGTCAAGACCGTAGTACTAAAACCAATGGCATGTGCCCTTTCAACTGTATGCAAGTATCTTATTTTATTTATTTTGTGGGGTTACTGTTTGTGTCACTAATTTCCGTTCTCCTTTTTTTAGAGGCCCCAACTTGTCAAAGGGAATATGCAGCTTTTCTCTCTGGATCAGCAGCGGAGTTGGTGAGTAAATAGTTAGTGGCCTTCTCAAAGTGAGAGGGAAATTTGAATGTTAAACAGTTCGATGTTGCATTCGTCTCCATTTATTCTAGAGGATCTGATCTCTAATTTGGAAGTAGTTTGCCTTGTATGCTCAATTTTAATTTTAAAATGCATACTCCAGTGCGTCAAAGTTTAGATTGTTTTGTATTGGGCATGACCGCTGAAGACTATGACAACTTTCCTTGGTTCCACTAATTTTTGTTTTATGTTAAAAAAATAAATATTATACAAATATTTAGAAATATGGATTTGAGTGACAGTTTTTTTTTTTTAATTTTTTTTGGGGACGTGTTTTATTATTGAAGCTACTGTGTTGGGGAAAATGATTCTTTAAAACAATGGCCTCTTTGAGTGGTTCTTTTTTAAATATTTTTATAGCTTAAGACGTGTTTAGCTTAAAAGTTACTTGATGTAGTTCTTTGTCATTTTTTTTATTGTCAGTGATGCTACAGCTGCAAGATAAAAATGAAATTTTATTTCGTGATCAATTCATGCCTCATTTTTTATTGCCTTTCCTTTATTCGTACTTATGCCTTGTGAATTTTGAACTCCTTTTGAAGCCGAACTTTCAGGAACAACTGTGGATCACATGCAAATATTTAATATTGAGATGAAAGCAAAAGTGAAGTCTCATCAGATGCGCGAGCCGGTGACAATTTTAATTTTTCTCTTTTTATTTTCTTTATGTGATAAAAGCTATGTTAGCTTAACCAGATTTGCGTTATTACTGCATAGATTGTCTTTTGGAAGTGGATTACCACAAAAAATTTGGGTATGGTCGTGCAGTCCTCTGTTTATCCTTGGTCAATTGAATGTTAGAAACATTTATTTTCCCTCAAGGCGGCATAAGGTTATGTTTCACCTTTTCCTGTAAATTGGGTCTAACTGCTTCTCCCATGTAGGTGACTCTGAACGTGTAAAGATGTTTGAGAGAACAGCTAATTATGTGAACAATTAGGTAATTAATTATTGCTGTGATCTTTCTGGAAAGTCGTTGTTTTTGATTGGAATTGCTTTGGGTTCGCCTGAGGTATGCTGTTATCATTAGTATGTTCCCTGCTATGCTGTCATTATATTGTGAACACTGCTGTTTATGCTTTGCGTGCATGATTTAAGCTGTAGGTTTGACAAACACGATGTGTTTGCAATGCCTGGTGTTGCTTTCACAAACTCATGAACACATTTCTACCCAAAAACGAGTGAAATACAGCCAGCAGTTGGCACTGTGCTATGAACATATAAGTGCTGGGGAAAATGATTCTTAAACAGAATGGCCCCTTTGAGTGGACCTATTTTTTGTTAATATTTTCATAGCTTCGGGCTTGTTTAGCAGAAATTTTTTTTGATATGAGTGACATTACAGCTGCTAGATAAAAATGAAATTTTATATCGTTATCAATTCACGCATCATTTTTGGTTTCTTTCTTTTATTCATACTTATGGCTTATGAATTTTTAACTCCTTTTGAAGCCGAAAATCCAGGAACAACTCGGGATCACTTGCAAATATTTAATATTGAGATGAAAGCAAAAGTGAATTCTCATCAAATGCCCCAGCAGGAGACAATTTTAATATTTCTCTTTCTATTTTCTTTCTGTGGTAAAACTTCTTTTAGCTTAACAAGATTTGCATAATTACTGCATAGATTGTCTTTTGGAAGTGGATTACCAAAAAAATTTTGGGTATGGCCACGCAGACCTCTGTTTATCCTTGGTTAATTGAATTTTAGAAATCTTTATTTTCCCTCATGGCTGCATAAGGTTATGTTTCAATTTTTTCTGTAACGTGGGTCTAACTGCTTCTCCCATGTAGGTGACTCTGAACGTGTAAAGGTGTTTGAGAGGATATCTAATTTGGTGAACAATTACATAATTAATCATTGATGTGATTTTTCAGAAAAGTTGTCGGTTTTGATTGGAATTGCTTTGTGTTCGCCTCAGGTATGTGGTTATCATTAGTATGTTCCCCGCTATGCTGTAATTATATTGTCAAAACAGTTGTTTATGCTTTTCATGCATGATGTTATCTGTAGGCTGGGAAACACGCGACGTGTTTGCAATGCCTGGTGTTGCTTTCACAAACTGATGAACACATTTCAACCCGAAAACGAGTGAAATACCGCCAGCAGTTGGCATTGTGCTATGAACATGTATTTGCTTTCAACATATGCCCTGATATCTAGTCTGGTGTAAACTGAAGCCTGCTTGATAATATGTTCAGACCTACGTACATTGCCTTTGTCTCAGTGCTGATTTAAGTTCAAGGATGAAGGATTGGCACCATTTAGTAATTTCGAGTACAGCTGCGATTGCATTTTCTTTCACAAGGAGGTGGGAAATGTCGCAGTTTGTTTTTAGATGGAGTAATGGTCATATTTTTGAATTCATGATGAAGAACCCCTACCCGAGGAAAATCTCAAATAACAAAATCATGGATTCCATGATAGTACTAAAACCAATGGCATGTGCCCTTACAACTGTATCAAAGTGTCTTATTTTATTTATTTTGTGGGGTTACTGTTTGTGTTACTAATTTCCTTTCTCCTTTTTTTAGAGGCCACAACTTGTCAGAGGGAATATGCAGCTTTTCTCTGTGGATCCGCAGCGGAGTTGGTGAGTAAATTGTTAGTGGCCTTCTCTGTTGGATTCGTCTCCATTTATTAGTTTGCCCTGTATGCTCAATTTTAATTTTAAAATGCACTCCACTGCGTCATGGATTAAATTGTGTTGTGTTGGGCATGACTGCCGAAGACTACGACAACTGTCCTTGTTCCCACTAATTTTTATTTTATCGTCAAAAAATAAAAATTATTGAAATATTAAGAAATATGGATTTAAGTGACAGTTTTTTTTAAAATTTTTTTTTTTTGGGGATGTTGTTTATTAGTGAAGCTACTGTGTTGGGGACGTGTTTAAGACGTGTTTAGCTGAAAAGTTATTTGATGTAGTTCTTTGTCATTTTTTTTATTGTCAGTGATGCTACAGCTGCTAGATAAAAATGAAATTATATTTCGTTATCAATTCATTCCTCATTTTTTATTGCCTTTCATTTATTCATACTTTTGCCTTGTGAATTTTGAACTCCTTTTGAAGCCAAACTTTCGGGAACAACTGTGGATCACATGCAAATATTTAATATTGAGATGAAAGCAAAAGTGAAGTCTCATCAGATGCCCGGGCAGGTGACAATTTTAATTTTTCTCTTTTTATTTTCTTTATGTGGTAAAAATTATGTTAGCTTGACCAGATTTGCATAATTACGGCATAGATTGTCTTTTGGAAGTGGATTACGATAAAATTTTTGGGTATGGTCACGCAGACCTCTGTTTATGGGGTCAATTGAATGTTAGAAACATTTATTTTTCCTCATGGCGGCATAAGGTTATGTTTTACCTTTTTCTGTAAAGTTGGTCTAACAGCTTCTCCCATGTGGGTGACTCTGAACATGTAAAGATGTTTGAGAGAACAGCTAATTTGGTGAACAATTAGATAATTAATTATTGATGTGATCATTCTGGAAAGTGGTTTGTTTTGATTGGAATTGCTTTGGGTTCGCCTCAGGTATGTTGTTATCATTAGTATGTTCCTATCTATGCTGTCATTATATAGTCAACACACCTGTTTATGCTTTGCGTGCATGATTTAAGCTGAAGGTTGGGCACACACGATGTGTTTACAAAGCCTGGTGTTGCTTTCACAGACTCATGAACACATTTCTACCCAAAAACGAGTGAAATACAGCCAGCAGTTTGCACTGTGCTATGAACATATATTTGCTTTCGACATATACCCTGAGATCTTGTCTGGCGTAAACTGAAGCCTGCTTGATAATATGTTCGGACCTACGTACGCTGCCTTTGTCTCAGTGCTGATTTATGTTCAAGGATGAAGGATTGGCACCATTTAGTAATTTAAAGTATTTCCTGATTGCATTTTCTGTCACAAGCAGATGGGATCTGTCACAGTCGGTTTTTAGATTGAGTAATAGTCATATGTTTTTGAATTCTTGATGAAGAACCCCTACCGACAGAAAATCTCTGATAACAAAATCACGGATTCCATGAAAGTACTAAAACCAATGGCGTGTGCCCGTACAACTGTCTAGAAGTATCTTATTTTATTTATTTTGTGCGGTTATTTGTTGTATTACTAATTTCCTTTCTCCTTTTTGTGGAGGCCACAACTTTCAAAGGGAATATGCAGCTTTCCTCTTTTGATCAGCGGCTGAGTCAAGCTCTGGAAGCGAATGCTGCATCGTTTGAGAGTGCATCTAGGTTTTAAATCATTTGAGAGTGCATCTAGATTTTAAATTGTACAAATCTGCTTTTGTAGAAGCATTTGATTGTACGCAAAAAATTTTTTTTCAAAAAGACCCGTCGCGGTTCGCGTTGTGAACCTTGGCCAAGTGTGGGTACATCACCTAGAGAGGTGGCTCTGCCTAGAAGGAGTGGGCCAAGCGTGGGGTATCGCTTGGAGTGGGGCGGCTCCACCCTATTTGAAGGAGTGTACCAAACGTAGGGTATCGCTTGGAGAGGAGGGCTCCATCCTATTTGAAGGAGTGTGTAATGGTTTTGCTCCGCCCGAGTAAGGTTCCTTCACGGTTCGCGTTGTGAACCTTGGTCAAGTGAGGGTACATCACTTGGAGAGGTGGCTCCGCCTAGAAGGAGTGGGCCAACCCTGGGGTATCCCTTGGAGTGGGGGGGCTCCGCCCTATTTGAAGGAGTGTACCAAACCTAGGGTATTGCTTGAAGAGGAGGGCTCCATCCTATTTGAAGGAATGTGTAACGGTTTTTCTTCGCCCGATTATGGTTCCTTCGCGGTTTGCGTTGTGAACCTTGGCCAAGTGAGGGTACATCACTTGGAGAGGTGGCTCCGCCTAGAAGGAGTGGGCCAAGCGTGAGGTATCCCTTGGAGTGGGGGGGCTCCACCCTATTTGAAGGAGTGTACCAAACGCTGGGTATCGCTTGGAGAGGAGGGCTCCATCCTATTTGAAGGATTGTGTAACGGTTTTGCTCCGCCCGATTAAGGGAGCAAATTAGTGTAATCCATGGGGGTTTCGCCCAAGGCGAGGACGTAAGCGAGTATAGCCGAACCTCGTTAAAATTTCGGTGTCACTCTCTCTCTCTCTCTCTCTCTCTCTTATCTTATACAAGCATTTATTTTGATTGGGATATTGTTTGGTGAATCGGTTAATTTATCTGCAAAGGTTTTTAAAATTCCAATTCATCCCCCGCTTGGGATTACACCTTTCCCCTCAATTAATATTACGTTTATTTTTTTATTGATTTATATTCTTGCAATCACAATAATTTTTTATTTGAAATACGATAGTCGAATCTAATATTAATATTGCATGAGGCACTACTGTCAAACATTGCAACCAATTCAAAAGGCAAGTGTAATTTAGTTTTAAAAATAAAATTTGTGTCTGTGAATTTACACAAAATTTACTTAATAGTGAAATTCTTAGGATTAATGAAAATTGATCATTTTTTTTGGGGCGTGTTTTATTAGTGTGTCTACTGTGCTGGGGAAAATGATTCTTAAACCGAAAGGCCCCTTTGAGTGGTCCTTTTATTAATATTTTCATGGCTTCAGGCTTGTTTAGCAGATAAATTATTTGATGTAGTTCTTTATCATTTTTTTTATTGTCAGTGATGTTACAGCTGCTAGATAAAAATGAAATTTTATGTTGTTATCCATTCATGCCTCATTTTTGTTGTCTTTCGTTTGTTCATACTTATGGCTTATGAATTTTGAACTCCTTTTGAAGCCGAACTTCCGGGAACAACTCAGGATCACTTGCAAATTTTTAATATTGAGATGAAAGCAAAAGTGAATTCTCATCAAATGCCCGAGCAGGAGACAATTTTAATATTTCTCTTTCTATTTTCTTTCTGTGGTAAAAATTCTGTTAGGTTAACCAGATTTGCATGATTGCTGCATAGATTGTCTTTTGGAAGTGGATTACAACAAAAATTTTGGGTAGGGTCACGCAGACCTCTGTTTATCCTTGGTTCATTGAATGTTAGAAACCTTTATTTTCCCTCATGGCTGCATAAGTTATGTTTGACCTTTTTCTGTAAAGTGGGTCTAACTGCTTCCCCCATGTAGGTGACACTGAACGTGCAAAGATGTTTGACAGAACATCTAATTTGGTGAACAATTAGATAATTAATTATTGATGTGATCTTTCTGAAAAGTAGTTGGTTTACATTGGAATTGCTTTGGGTTCACCTGAGGTATGTGGTTATCATTAGTATGTTCCCCGCTACGCTGTCATCATATAGTCAAGACCGTTGTTTATGCTTTGCATGCATGATGTAAGCGGCCGGTTAGGACACACACGATGTGTTTGCAATGCCTGGTGTTGCTTTCACTAACTCATGAACACATTTCTACCCAAAAACGAGTGAAATACAGCCAGCAGTTGGCACTGTGCTATGAACATATATTTGCTTTCAACTTATGCCCTGGTGTAAACTGAAGCCTGCTTTTTAATACGTTCAGACCTACGTACATTGCCTTTGTCTCAGTGCTGATTTATGTTCAAGGATGAAGGATTGGCATCATTTAGTAATTTAAAGTATTGCCTTATTGCATTTTCTGTCACAAGCAAATGGGATCTGTCACAGTCGGTTTTTAGATGGAGTAATAGTCATATGTTTTTGAATTCTTGATGAAGAACCCCTACCCTCGGAAAATCTCTGATAACAAAATCAGGGATTCCATGAAAGTACTAAAACCAATGGCGTGTGCCCATACAACTGTTTAGAAGTATCTTGTTTTAATTATTTTTTGGGGTTATTGTTTGTATTACTAATTTCCTTTCTCCTTTTTGTGGAGGCCACAACTTGTCAAAGGGAATATGATGCTTTTCTCTTTGGATCAGCGGCTGAGTCAAGCTCTGGAAGCGAATGCTGCATTGTTTGAGAGTGCATCGTGATTTTAAATCATTTGAGTGTGCATCTAAATTTTAAATTGTACAAATCCGCTTTTGTAGAAGCATTTTATTTTACGAAAAAAGTATTTTTCGAAAAGGCCCTTCGCGGTTCGCGTTGTGAACCTTGGCCAAGTGAGGGTACATCACTTGGGGAGGTGGTTCCGCCAAGAAGGAGTGGGCCAAGCGTGGGGTATCGCTTGGAATGGGGGGGCTCCACCCTATTTGAAGGAGTGTACCAAACGTAGGGTATCGCTTGGAGAGGAGGGCTCCATCCTATTTGAAGGAGTTTGTAACGGTTTTGCTACGCCCGATTAAGGGAGCAGGTTAGTTGAATCCTTGGGGGTTTTGCCCAAGGCGAGGACGTAGGCAGGTATAGCCGAACCTCATTAAAATTTTGGTGTCAATCTCCCTCTCTCTTATCTTATACACGCATTAATTTTGATTGGGATATTGTTTGGTGAATCGGTTAAATTATATGAAAAAATTTTTAAAATTCCAATTTACCCCCCTCTTGGGATTACACCATTCCCCTCAATTAATATTACGCTTGTTTTTTTATTGATTTCTATTCTTGCAATCACAATAATTTATTGTTTGAAATATGGTAGTAAAATCTAATATTAATATTGCATGAGGCACTACTGTCAACAATTGCAACCAATTCAAAAGGCTAGTGTAATTTAGTTTCAAAAATAAAATTTGTGTGTGTGTGAATTTACACAAAATTTACTTATAGTGAAATTCTTAGGATTAATGAAAATTGATCATATTTAAAAAACTAATTTCATTTCTCCTTTTTGTGGAGGCCACAACTTGTCAAGGGGAATATGCAGCTTTTTTATGTGGATCAGCAGTGGAGTTGGTGACTAAATAGTTAGTGGCCTTCTCAATATGAGAAGGAAATTTGAATGTTAAACAGTTCATAGTTGCATCCTCTCCATTTATACTAAAGGATCTGATCTCTAATTTGAAAGTAGTTTGCCCTGTATGCTAAATTTTAATTTTGAAATGCATACTCTAGTGCGTCACAGTTTAAATTGTGTTGTATTGGGCATGACTGCCGAAGACTACGACAACTGTCCTTGTTCCCACTAATTTTTGTTTTATCTTAAAAAAATAAAAATTATTCAAATATTTAGAAATATGGATTTATGTGACAGTTTTTTTTTTTTAAAAATTTTTTGGGGACGTCTTTTATTAGTGAAGCTACTGTGTTTGGAAAAATGATTCTTAAAAGCAAAGGCCTCTTTGAGTGGTCCTTTTTTTAAATATTTTCATAGCTTAAGACGTGTTTAGCTGATAAATTATTTGTTGTAGTTTTTTTCATTTTTTTTATTGTCAGTGATGCTACAGCTGCTAGATAAAAATGAAATTTTATATCGTTATCATGCCTCATTTTTTATGTCTTTCATTTATTCATACTTATGCCTTGTGAATTTTGAACTCCCTTTGAAGCCAAACTTCCGGGAACGACTGTGGATCACTTGCAAATATTTAATATTGAGATGAAAGCAAAAGTGAAGTCTCAATGCCCGAGCAGGTGACAACTTTGGATCACTTCCCACTAATTTTTGTTTTTTCTTAAAAAAAAATAAAAATTATACAAATATTTAGAAATATGAATTTAAGTGACAGTTTTTTTTTTTCTTTTTTTTGGCGTGTTTTATTAATGAGTCTACTGTGCTGGGGAAAATGATTCTTAAACAGAAAGGCCCCTTTGAGTGGTCCTTTTTTTAATATTTTCATCGCTCCAGGCTTGTTTAGCGGATAAATTATTTGATGTAGTTCTTTATCATTTTTTTTATTGTCTGTGATGTTACAGCTGCTGGATAAAAATTAAATTTTCTATCCTTATCAATTCATGCCTCATTTTTGTTGTCTTTCTTTTATTCATACCTATGGCTTATGAATTTTTAACTCCTTTTGAAGCCGAACTTCCGGGAATAACCGTGGATCATTTGCAAATATTTAATATTGAGATGAAAGCAAATATGAAGTCTCAATGCCTGAGCGATTTTAATTTTTCCCTTTCTATTTTCTTTATGTGATAAAAATTATGTTAGCTTAAACAAATTTGCGTTATTACTGCATAGATTTTATTTTGGAAGTGGATTACCACCAAAAAATTTTGTATGGTTGCGCAGACCAATTTTTATCCTTGATCAATTCAATGTTAGAATCCTTTATTTTCCCTCATTGCTGCATAAGGTTATGTTTCACCTTGTTCTGTAAAGTTGGTCCAACTGCTTCTCCAATGTAGGTGACTCTGAACGTGTAAAGATGTTTGAGAGAACAACTAATTTGGTGAAATATTAGATAATTAATTATTTTGTCGTGATCTTTCTGAAAAGTGGTCGGTTTTGATTGGAATTGCTTTGGGTTTGCCTCATCATTAGTATGTTCCCCACTATGTTGTCATTGTATAGTCAAGACAGTTGTTTATGCTTCGCATGCATGATGCAAGCTGTAGGTTGGGAAACACACAATGTGTTTGCAATGCCTGGTGTGGCTTTCACAAACTGATGAAAACATTTCTACCCAAAAACAAGTGAAATACGGCAAGCAATTGGTATTGTGCTATGAACATATATTGGCTTTCAATATATGCCCTGAGATCTAGTCTGGTGCAAACTGAAACCTGCTTGATAATATGTTCAGACCTAAGTACATATTCTTTGTCTCAATGCTGATTTATGCTCAAGGATGAAGGATTGGCACTATTTAGTGGTTTACAGTATTGCCCCGATTGCATTTTCTTTCACAACGAGATGGTGTCTTTCGCAGCCGGTTTTTAGATGGAGTGATGGTCATATTTTTGAATTCATGATGAAGACCCCTACCCATGGAAAATCTCAAATAACAAAGTCATGGATTCCACGATAGTGCTAAAACCAATGGCATGTGCCCTTACAACTGTATGGAAGTGGATTACCACAAAAATTTTGGGTATGGTCACGCAGACCTCTGTTTATCCTTGGTCAATTGAAAGTTAGAAACATTTATTTTCCCTCATGGCGGCATAAGGTTATGTTTCACCTTTTTCCTTAAAGTGGGTCTAACTCCTTCTCCCATGTAGGTGACTCTGAACGTGTAAAGATGTTTGAGAGAACAGCTAATTTGGTGAACAATTAGATAATTAATTATTGATGTGATCTTTATGGAAACTGGTTGGTTTTGATTGGAATTGCTTTGGGTTTTCCTCAGGTATGTGGTTAATATTAGTATGTTCCCTGCTGTGCTGTAAATTATATAGTCAACACAGCTGTTTATGCTTTGCATGCATGATTTAAGCTGTAGGTTGGACACACACGATGTGTTTGCAATGCCTGGTGTTGCTTTCACGAACTCATGAACACATTTCTACCCAAAAACGAGTGAAATACAGCCAGCAGTTGGCACTGTGCTATGAACATATATTTGCTTTCAACATATGCCCTGAGATCCAGTCTGGTGTAAACTGAAGCCTGCTTTTTAATATGTTCAGACCTACGTACATTGCCTTTGTCTCGGTGCTGATTTATGTTCAAGGATGAAGGATTGGCACCATTTAGTAATTTAAAGTATTGCCTGATTGCATTTTCTGTCACAAGCAGATGGGATCTGTCGCAGTCGGTTTTTAGATGGAGTAATAGTCATATGTTTTTGAATTCTTGATGAAGAACCCCGACCCACGGAAAATCTCTGATAACAAAATCATGGATTCCATGAAAGTACTAAAACCAATGGTGTGTGCCCATACAACTGTCTAGAATATCTTATTTTATTTATTTTTTGGGGTTATTGTTTGTATTACTAATTTCCTTTCTCCTTTTTGTTGAGGCCACAACTTGTCAAAGGGAATATGCAGCTTTTCTATGTGGATCAGCAGCGGAGTTGGTGACTAAATAGTTAGTGGCCTTCTCAAAGTGAGAAGGAAATTTGAATGTTAAAAAGTTCGATGTTGCGTTCCTCTCGATTTATACTAAAGGATCTGATCTCTAATTTGAAAGTAGTTTGCCCTGTATGCTAAATTTCAATTTTAAAATTCATACTCCAGTGCGTCACAGTTTAAATTGTGTTGTATTGGGCATGACTGCCGAAGACTACGACAACTGTCCTTGTTCCCACTAATTTTTGTTTTATCTTAAAAAAATAAAAATTATTCAAATATTTAGAAATATGGATTTAAATGACAGTTTTTTTTTAAAAAAATTTTTGGGGTCGTGTTTTATTAGCGAAGCTACTGTGTTGGGGAAAATGATTCTTAAAAACAAAGGCCTCTTTGAGTGGTCCTTTATTTTAATATTTTCATAGCTTCAAATGTGTTTAGCGGGTAAATTATTTGGTGTAGTTCTTTATCATTTTTTTTTTTGTTAGTGATTTTACAGCTGCTAGATAAAAATGAAACTTTGTATCGTTATCAATTCATGCCTCATTTTTTATGTCTTTCATTTATTCATACTTATGCCTCATGAATTTTGAACTCCTTTTGAAGCCGAACTTCCGGGAACAACTCAGGGTCACTTGCAAATATTTAATATTAAGATGAGAGCAAAAGTGAGTCTCATCGGATGCCCGAGCAGGTGACAATTTTAATTTTCCCCTTTCTGTTTTCTTTCTGTGATAAAAATTATGTTAGCTTAACCAAATTTGCATGATTTGTGCATAGATTGTCTTTTGGAAGTGGATTACCTCAAAAATTTTGGTATGGTCACGCAGACCTCTGTTTATCCTCGGTCAATTGAATCTTAGAAACCTTTATTTTCCCTCATGGCTGCGTAAGGTTATGTTTCACCTTTTTCTATAAAGTGGGTCTAACTGCTTCTCCCATGTAGGTGACTCTTAACTTGTAAAGATGTTTGAGAGAACAGCTAATTTGGTGAACAATTAGATACTTAATTATTGATGTGATCTTTGTGAAAAGTGGTTGGTTTTGATTGGAATTGCTTTGGGTTCGCCTGAGGTATGTGGTTGTCCTTAGTATGTTCCCCGCTACGCTGTCATTATATAGTCAAGACAGTTGCAAAATTATACAAATATTTAAAAATATGGATTTAAGTGATAGTTTTTTTAAAATAAAATAAAATTTTGGGGGCTTGTTTTATTGGTGAAGCTACTGTGCTGGGGAAAATTATTCCTAAACACAAAGGCGTAATGGAGTGGTCCTATTTTTAATATTTTCTTTGCTTCAAACGTGTTTAGCAGATAAATTATTTGTAGTTCTTTATCATTTTTTGTTTTTTTTTTTCACTGATGTTACAGCTGCTAGATAAAAAACAAATTTTATTTCGTTATCAATTCATGCCTCATTTTTTATGTCTTTCATTTATTCATACTTATCCGTTATGAATTTTGTACTCCTTTTGTTGCCGAACTTCCGGGAACAACTCTGGATCACGTGCAAATATTTAATATTGAGATGAAAGAAAAAGTGAAGTCTCATCAGATGCCCAAGCAGGTGACAATTTTAATTTTTCTCTTTCTGTTTTCTTCCTATGCTAAAAATTATGTTAGCTTAACCAGATTTGCATCATTACTGCATGGATTGTCTTTTGGAAGCGGATTACCACAAAAATTTTTGGTATGGTCACGCAGACCTGTTTTTATTCTTGGTTAATTGAATCTTAGAAACCTTTATTGTTTCACCTTTTTCTGTAAAGTGGGTCTGACTGCTTCTCCCTCTAATTTTTGTTTTATGATAAAAAAATAAAAATTAGACAAATATTTAGAAATATGGATTTTAGTGACATTTTTTTTTAAAAAATTTTTTGGTGGCTTGTTTTATCAGTTAAGCTACTGTGCTGGGGAAAATAATTCTTAAACACGAAGGACTCTTTGAGTTGTCGTATTTTTAATATTTTCATAGCTTCAAACGTGTTTAGCACATAAATTATTTGATGTAATTCTTTATCCTTTTTTTTTTTATTGTCACTGATGTTACAGCTGCTAGATAAAAATTAAATTTTATATCGTTATCAATTCATGCCTCATTTTTTATGTCTTTCTTTTATTCATACTTATGCCTTATGAATTTTGAACTCCTTTTTGAAGCCGAACTTCCGGGAACTACTCAGGATCACTTGCAAATATTTAATATTGAGATGAAAGCAAAAGCAAAGTCTCATCAGATGCCCGAGCAGGTGACAATTTTAATTTTTCTCTTTCTGTTTTCTTTCTGTGATAAAAATTATGGTAGCTTAACCAGATTTGCATGATTACTGCATACATTGTGTTTTGGAAGCGGATTACCACAAAAATTTTGGGTATGGTCACACAGACCTCTTTTTATGCTTGGTCAATTGAATGTTAGAGACCTTTATTTTCCCTCATGGCTGCATAAGGTAATGTTTCACCTTTTTCTGTAAATTGGGTCTAACTGCTTCTCCCATGTAGGTGGCTCTGAACGTGTAAAGATGTTTGAGAGAACAACTAATTTTGTGAGCAATTAGATAATTAATTATTGATGTGATTTTTCTGAAAAGTGATTGGTTTTGATTAGAATTGCTGTGGGTTTGCCTGCGATATTTGGTTATCATTAGTATGTTCCCCCCTATGCTGTCATTATAGAGTCAAGACAGTTGTTTATGCTTTCTAATTTTGCATGCATGATGTAAGCTGCAGGTTGGGACACACACGATGTGTTTGCAATGCCTGGTTGCTTTCACAAACTGATGAACACATTTCTACCCAAAAACAAGTGAAATACAGCCAGCAGTTGGGTTTGTGCTATGAACATATATTTTCTTTCAATATATGCCCTGAGATCTAGTCTGGTGTAAACTGAAGCCTGCTTGATAATATGTTCAGACCTAAGTACATTGCCTTTGTCTCAGTGCTGATTTATCTTCAAGGATGAAGGATTGGCACCATTTCGTAATTTAGAGTATTGCCCGATTGCATTTTCTTTCACAAGCAGATGGGATCTGTCACAGTCGGTTTTAGGATGGAGTAATGGTCATATGTTTTTGAATTCATAATGAAGAACCCCTACCCCCGGAAAATCTCAAATATCAAAATCATGGATTCCATGATAGTCCTAAAACCAATGGCATGCGCCCCTACAACTATCTCGAAGTATCTTATTTTATTTATTTTGAGGGGTTACTGTTTCTATTACTAATTTCCTTTCTCCTTTTTGTAGAGGCCACAACTTGTCAAAGGGAATATGCAGGTTTTCTCTGTGGATCAGCAGCCGAGTTGGTGACTAAATAGTTAGTGGCCTTCTCAAAGTGAGAAGGAAATTTGAACATTAAACAGTTCGATGTTACATTCCTCTCCATTTAATCTACAGGATCTGATCTCTAATTTGAAAGTAGTTTGCCCTGTTTGCTCAATTTTAATTTTAAAATGCATACTCCACTGCGTCACATTTTAGATTGTGTTGTATTTGGCGAGACTGCCGAAGACTACGACAGCAGTCCTTGTTCCCACTAATTTTTGTTTTATCTTAAAAACATTAAAATTATACAAATATTTAGAAAAATTGATTCAAGTGACAGTTTTTTTTTTAAAAAATTTTTGAGGGCTTGTTTTATTAGTGAAGCTACTGTGCTGGGGAAGGGGAATATTATTCTTAAACCCAAAGCCCTCTTTGTGTGGTCCTGTTTTTTTGTGATATTTGGGGGGGCCACAATAGCCTTCAAATGTGTTAGCGAGTAAATTATTTGGTTTTGGGTAGTTCTTTAAAAATAATCCATTTTTTTTTTTTTTTGGTTGTCAGTATATTTTTACAGCTGCTAGAAATAAAAATGAACTTTTGTATCGTTATCCATTCCATATGCCCTCATTTTTTTTATGTCTTTCATTTAATTCAATACTGAGATGCCTTAAATGATTTTTTGAACTACTCCTTTTGAACTGAACTTCCCGGGAAACAACTCAGGGTCACTTGCAAAATATTTAATATTAAGATGAGGCAAAAGTGAGTCTCATCGGATTTCTCCGAGCCCACGTGACATTTGTAATTTTCTCCCCTTTCCTTCCTGTTTTCTTTCTGTGAAAATTAAAAAATTATGTTTATCTCTTACACCAGATTTGCATGATTTTGTGCATGATTGTCCTTTTTTGGAAGTGATTATACCTCCAAAAATTTTGGTATGGGGTCATGAAGACCCTCTGTTTTTTTTATCCCCGGTCCACGTGAATCGTTAGAAGAACCTTTTATTTTTCCCCTCATGGCTGCGTAAGGTTTTAAGGTTTTTTTCAACACCTTTTTTTCTATAAGTTGGGTCTAATAAACTCTTTTTGTCCCCATGTAGGTGACTCTTAACCTTTGTTTGTAAAAAATGTTTGAGAGAACAGCTAATTTTGGTGAACAATTAGATACTTAATTAAGGATGTGATCTTTTGGTGAAAAAGTGGTTTGGTTTTTGAATTGGAATTGCTTTGGTTCGCCTGAAGGTATTTGGTTTTGTCCTGAGTAATGTTCCCCGCTAACGGCTGGCATAAGTCAAGACAAACAAGTTGCAAAATTATACAAATTATTTAAAAAAAATGTGGGATTTAAGTGGATAGTTTTTATTTAAAATAAAATAAAATTGGGGGCCTTGTTTTTTATTTGGTGAAGCCTCTGTGCCTTGGGGAAAAATTATAAATTATTCCTAAACACAAAAAAGGCGTATTGGAGTGGTCCCAATTTTTTAAAATATTTTCTTTTGCTTCAAACGTGTTTAGCAGATAAATTTTTGTTGTTCTTTATCATTTTTTTTTTAATTTTCACTGATGGTTTTACAAGCCTGCATAATAAAAAAAATTGTGATTTCGTTTATCAATTTTATTGCCCCCATTTTTTTTATGTTCTTTTCATTTTTATTGCCATAAGCCTTAACATGAATTTTGTCCACTGTCCCTTTTTTGAAGCGGAACTTCCCCGGGACAACTCCATGGAATCCCCTTTGGCCAAATATTAATATTTAGATGAAGCAAAAGTGAAATCTCATCAGATGGCCCGCGCGAATCAGGTGACAATTTAAAAAATTTTCCTCTTTCTATTTTGTTCTTTCTGTGTACAAATTATTTTAGCTTTAAACCAGATTTTGCATGATTACTGCATAAGATTTGTCTTTTGGGAACTGGATTACCCTAGTGGTAGGGACAAAATTTTTGTGGGTATGATCACGCAGACCTCTGTTTATCCTTGGTCAATTGAATGTTAGAAACATTTATTTTCCCTCATGGCCGCATAAGATTATGTTTCACCTTTTTCTGTAAAGTGGGTCTAACTGCTTCTCCCATGTAGGTGACTCTGAACGTTTATTTTCCCTCCTGGCCGCATAAGATTATGTTTCACCTTTTTCTGTAAAGTGGGTCTAACTGCTTCTCCCATGTAGGTGACTCTGAACGTGTAAAGATGTCTGAGAGAACGTGTAAAGATGTTTGATTGGAATTGCTTTGGGTTCGCCCGAGGTATGTGGTTATCGTTAGTATGTTCCCCGCTATGCTGTCATTATATAGTCAAGACAGTTGTTTGTGCTTTGCATGCATGACGTAAGGTGTAGGTTGGGACACACACGATGTGTTTGCAATGCCTGGTGTTGCTTTCCCAAACTGAGGAACACATTTCTACCCAAAAATGAGTGAAATGCAGCCAGCAGTTGGCATTGTGCCATGAACATATATTTGCTTTCAATATATGCCCTGAGATCTAGTCTGGTGTAAACTGAAGTCTGCTTGATAATATGTTCAGACCTAAGTACATTGCCTTTGTCTCGGTGCTGATTTATGTTCCGGGATGAAGGATTGCCCCCATTTAGTAATTTAGATTATTGCCCGATTGCATTTTCTTTCACAAGGAGATGGGATTTGTCACAGTCGGTTTTTAGATGGAGTAATGGTCATATGTTTTCGAATTCATGATGAAGAACCCCTACCCACGGAAAATCTCAAATAACATAATCATGGATTCCATGATAGTACTAAGACCAATGGCATGTGCCCATACAATTGTCTGGAAGTGTCTTATTTTATTTATCTTGCGGGGTTACTGTTTTTATTACTAATTTCCTTTCTCCCTTTTGTAGAGGCCACAACTTGTCAAAGGGAATATGCAGCTTTTCTCTCTAGATCAGCGGCGGAATCAAGTTCTGGAAGCGCATGTTGCATCGTTTTCCTCACTAAAAGTGAGAGTTCCCCCTTTCACCATTGTCTATGGTCTTTAGGCCTTTGTGTATATCTGCATTACTACTGCCCTTCCTTTTGCTGCACAAGTTTGTGATTTTTTCGTATTTCTTGCACGGGTTGCAGTGAATTGGAATCCTTCTACCCTTTTTCTTTTGCCACAAAGAGCATCAATGCTGGACAAATTACGTCAAAGCTACATGTCATTGAACTTGGTGCTCAGCCAGGTCAGCCTATTTTTTAATAATTTTATCGTGGTTTTTATTTCCCCTCTTTCTTCTTTTTCCTGATGTGATGAGCATGAAGTTGTCCGGCCCTCCATTCTTGTTATTCCTAACTAGCTTTCTATGATTCCGTCCCATTTATCTGAAATCTGATGTGTGACTGTTAATTAATATATTAGTATTTTTCTGGGCCTGTACTGCACCAAGATATTCATGGCCAGTTATCTTGGAGATTAACTGAGCCTCGGCTACGTCATGCATGGCAATCATAGGCTTAACTCTTAGCATTAAATTAACTTGTGGGATTTCTAATTCTGAAGAGGCTTAAAATGTCTGACATTTTTTGAAATTTGACTTTATTTAGGCTTTGGTGTTATTAGAGGACGGTGGCAAATAAGTCTCAGGCTTTCAAATCTTTTGTAAGGTAGCATTTGGTCCATGGCCAGGATAGGAATTGGAATGCATTGGAATTAGAAATGGTATGGTAGACTTAGGCTGCATGTTTGGTTTGACCTGGGAATGGAATCAAATTATTGCTGATTGTGTATTCCTATACACAAGAATCAGATCAGTTTGATTTTCCAAAGTTCCTCCTGAGTTCAAAGATTAAAGAATTTGCCTTTTCTTTGCAGATCTTCATGCCTTGCTTGATTTGCTGTGGAAAATTGAGACAGTTCCTTTAATTTTTAGTAAAATTTTGATAGAGTAACCCTAAATTAGACTTTACCCATGTAAAGAAATTATGTTAGAAGCTCTTCCCGCTGAGCAAATTTTTTGTAAATAGAGTGGCTCAGCCAAAACACAACATGGTTGGCAAATACAAAATATCATAACTTACATCATTTTCACCCGAAAATAAAAAGATATAGAAAATTATAACCCATGATAACATCCTTCCAAAATAGCATAGGAAAAATCTAATGTGAAACAGCAATCATAAATAATGCATATTTGCTTTATCAACGTAAATTCCTGACTGCTTGTACTAACTGCACAAATGTTGGAAACTCTAGGTCCAATGATGTGTGAGTGGGAGGAGAGGCATGGAAGCAAATATTCAGATGCCTTTATGTTTTCAGCTCTCCATTAGCCCTCCAATTTAAATAGCTCTCATCCACCATATTTTTTTAAGGAAGAATTAATCTCCATATATTAATCATTGCCAAAGAATGGCACTGCCTTACAGAACATGTGCACAGTGTCAGACAATAGACGAAACAAGCACAAGCAATATGTGAAAAAGCATCCACAACTCAAATAAAGCAGCAAACTGAGAAAAGACCAGCTTTCCTGTGCAAAACATATTTTGATGTCACCTGCAACTTGAGCAGCTGCCAAATCTGGGTTAACTCCTTTATCGTCAAAGAACAATCCTTTGCTTGCTTTCCATGAGTTGTAGATAGCAGCAGGCCATGCCATTTTACATTTTTCCTCATGACTTTTATTTCCCATGGTTGAAAATAACCCCATATTTTTTTCATCCCAATTTGTTTCGGATCTTTGAAGAATCAAATTGCACAAGCTTTTTGATATGCTTGATTTAATGCATTGCATTGAAAGAAAAAACTCTCTGGCTTTTGGCCAAGTACCATAAATTATGCATGTAGGATCATAACTTTTGCCTCATGTAAGACTTAAGATTTTGTCTCCTGAGTCTGTTTTTGATAGCCAGCCACGCTATAAAACCATGTTTGAGAATGCTCTGCTTTGTCCACAGTTTTAATCCATGAAACAACATTTTTGATATTTCTCATCCACCACCTCCCTTACTTCGGGACCAAATTTGTTATTAGCAGTAAAAATTGTAACATGTGTACAACCTAATAAGGCTTGACATTTATGTCCTTTTTTTGAGGAGTGGGGAGACTTGTCCACATTTGTTTCGCCCTGCTCTTTGAAAGAAGTTATTTGGTATTTTTGGAGAAACTTAGGAACCACGTTCAAGGCTTGTTGCACTATTTTTTTTAGGGTTTGGTTAGGTAAAAGATAGGAAAACTTTGTTCTACATATTGTTATAGTGGAGGATTGCCAAAATTTTTAAAGATGTGGCTACTTCTAATAACTTCCCTCGGAGTTGAGTGGTGTTGCTCGTGGCATCTTGGGTTTGAGCAAATGGTTTCGTTTTCTTTCATCATGTTTCTATGGAAGACATATTGTGGGATTGGTTGGATTTGCTTCATTAAATGTGTTGTGTTTTTTTTTCTTTGACTCTGTCGCTATTTTCATTTTGTAAAGGAAAAACATCTTATTCTCCCTGTTTTTTCCCCTCTTTGTTATATTTTTCTCTCCTTTTTTAGTAGAATTATATTTATGAAAAATTAAAAAGTGAGCCTAGCAAATAAATAAATCAATAAAATTAAAAAAGTTAAAATGGAAAAAAGCCTTTCTATTGTAATTCAATTCAACAACTGTGCGTCGGACACATAATATTTTATCGCATAATTATTGAAATCCTCATTATCTTGATTTCCTATGACTTTTTTAGAGAAAACATAATCTTATTAGACGATACATTGTTAGATGATTGACTTCATATTTTCAATGACAATTGCCTTCATATTTTTTAAATGGTTTCAAATGTTTTTTAAGTTCTGTTTTCTCCTCTACACTGAACTAGAGATCCTTGTGAGGATGCTTTGGAGCTGACTTTGCCATTAACCTCCTTATTCGTAAGCCTTTAGTGCTTAGTTAGTCATTGAAATATCTCTCTCATTCATCAAGACGTCTAGGTTTCAATTTTAGGTAGTGCATGAATCTTCAATTATAACTACGCTATTCATGTGGCTGTGTAAGAATGGAAAAAACATTCATGCCTGAGTCATCTATCGGGCGCATGTGTGTGTGTGTGAACATGCAGCTTGTTCTGCCTTTTTTTTCGACTTTAGTTTGGTGTTTGTTTCTTCCACTAAGGTGCTATTTGATATCATTTCCATTTTATTTATTTTTACTACAAAAAGTAGTGACGATGATATGTTTGTCCTTGTTGGTAGCTTTCAGCTTTTGTTGTTTATTCCTAGTTTTGTGGCAACAATTTAAAGGTAGATTTTCCAGATTTTGTTCTTGTCGTCTGCAGAAGTTTAATATTCAATTATTTTTTTTTGGGATAAAATCATCGCACATAAAAATAAAAATAAAATCCTGCGTTTGGATTTGGGTGGATTTTGAAATATTTAAATACAATTTTATATTACATCTTATCCAAATCCAATATAAATCAAAATTCAAGGCTTCTAGAGAAGGAGAATTTCCAGTAAATTTCTAAAAATTTTAAAGAACAAGAAACTTCATTAAAAAAAATGTTTCAGCCTTCATATAAAATAGTATTGTTCTTGGAGTACTAATGCAAAAAATGTTTTCATTATTATAATCATATTTTAATTGATTCAAGCTTCGTATTTATTTCTAGTGCTTGATTTACTAAGGCTTTATAATGTTACCCTTAAATTGTTACGTAAATGATGGAAAATTTATCGTGATTGAAGGATGGTATGATAGTTAATTGTTAGGTGACCTAATGACAAAAAATGGTTGTGCTCAATCAGTTTTTTTTTTTTTTTAGTTTGTTCAGTTTTTGGCCTTGTGGGAATATACTAGCTAAGCTGCTATTTTTATTTTTTAAGGTTCTATATCTGGTTTTTATTTTCATAATTTTGGCTAGTGATAACAAGCAGCCCTCACTTTTTTGTTTTTTCACTAATATCATGCTGGAATTTTAGTTCCGCATTATAGTTCTCAGTTTAATCAAATTCTTGTTCAGACAACAAGATGAGTGCGCCCAGGCACCCTTCTTTTATATGCCTGTGTGACAATGCACATGGGCAAGACCTGTTAGGTCTTTCTCCACTTCGGTTCGGTCTAATATGGACTTTATTTGATGCGGTTACTGGAAACAAACTGTAAACCAATGAGGCTGAAAGCCACCCTTCTTTTATATGCCTATGTGACAATGCACGTGGGCAAGTCCTGTTAGGTCTTTCTCCACTCAAGTTTGGTCTAATATGGACTTTATTTGATGCGGTTACTGGAAACAAACTGTAAACTAATGAGGCTCAAAGACCCTTAACCCCAGAGGAAAAATTAGAATTTTAAAATTTTCAGTATTCCTATCTGCTGATGGGAACAACGAGACTATTGCAGCCACATTGAGTTTACAGAAGAAAAAGCAAAGCCCTTGATTAAAAGCTAGGGTTCTCATTCAGCAATGCTAAGATGATTTGGGACCAATTGGGAGGTTATTTAGTACATTGTAGGATTTTTGTTTGTATTTGCTTAAGTTGTCTTAAAGTTTAGTATGTTATTTCTCTGTTTTTTTTTAAATTGTAGGGGAATTTTAGTTATTTTAATCTTTGGCTGTTGTATTGGGCAGTTAGCTCGGAGTTTTAATTCTGGGCTTGATTTTGTAATTTGCGGCGGAATGTAATAAGTTTTGTAGGTCCGAAAGAGGGTACAAACCTTGGGTTCCAAGAGAAGTTAGCCTCCAAGTTTCACCTTCATAAATATGATTGCATTCATGTTGCCTGCAAGAAATTACTTCTGCTGTCTTGACTTGACATGTGATGCCTAAGATCCATAGTGTGATTGCCAATGATCTTCTTCTTCTTATACGCACTACAGCTTGCTCTCTGCACATAGAACAAACCAAAAGGAAATTCCCTCCTACGAACAAACCAAAGTTTAAATCCTGATTTATCAATTTCTCTTGCTTTCTCCCCCACCCACTTAGTTTCTTGAAGGAAAATTATATTAATTTTTCTTCTAATCATTGTGTCCACAATTTCCATGCTTTTACCCATAAGTGTCCCTATATTCCAATATGCTAATGTAATCATAGTTTCTTGAACTAGCTTCTTTACCTACCCACGTACCCTCGCATATTTGACATTGTACCTGAGCTCCGACACAGCGCATCGCTTCAGGGTGACGACCTAGCTTACCCTCGCCCAGTTTCGCTACACCTGGGTGATACAAGTGCAACGCGTCGCTTGTAGGGGGCGCCCCAATAAATATTTGGTAAGGATTCATATCCTAGTGATCTGACAAATTTTACTTTGGCTGTCAGCTACTTAACGCAACCCTCCTAGTATTGAGTATTTTGATATTGTAAAACTCAAGTATTAGTACTAATGTTTTTTCAATTTAGAATCCATTGTGCAGGGTATTTTACATACAATTTTAATAAATGTGCACCTAACCTTTGTGAGGCGTGCACCTTTGCCTTGTACCTAGGTTCTAGATACCCTTTGCACCTCAGTGCCCTTTGCGCAATTGGCTACTATGGTTGAGCTTGAAGGTCTATTTTGTTATTGAATTTTATTTGCTGAGTTGATCTCTTCCTCTCCATATGTGTGGGCGCACCACTCCTGGGTGGACTATAAGCTTCTTATTTCGTCATGCTGCATGTCAGTACCACCGTTTTCACACTTTGTGCTTTTAAATTGATTGTAGTACAGTACTAGTGTTCTATTTCCTTATGTGGATGCACAAGCTTATTTACTTGACTTCTTTTTTAATTTAGAAATTTCACTTCATACTTTGGATGGAGAGGCAACGGAGGGAAGAGGAGCTGAACACTCGTTCCTCAAAAAAGGAACTGAAGCTGAGCAAGCCATTCTTAACAGGGTATGGAGATTTTTTTAAATAAATGAAAGCTGGATTATATATTGTTGTAGAGGGATTCTTTTAACTTCATTTTTGGTTACCTTGTCTGCTATTTATGGAGTTCTTGCCTAACTGTTGAAATTGGGTTCATCATGTCTTGGTTGATACAGTTTCCCCTGCTGCAAATGCTATGCCAAGTATGGGAAGATATCTTCCTTTCAAGAGAGAGGTATGATGTACCTACAAGATAGAATTCTTATCGCACGAACACTAATTTTCATTATCATGGTCATCACCACCACCACCGTCTCTATGACCATCACCATATTTGTCTTCTTCGTTACCATTAATTACTTGTTCAATTTAAATCTTATCTTAGGTCGTGGCAATTGCCTGTGCTCGACTGGATGAGTTTCAGAATGAAGCCCAGAAAATGGTGGTTGCACTAGTTGACAATTGACATGGAGCGAGCTTTTGTGCCCCTCAACACTTTATATGTCTTGTGCAAGGAAGGTATTCACTGTACAATGTTTAGCTTATAATTGTTAAGGTAGTTCATCGCCAATGAGTGAAAACATTTTTGCTATGTTCAAAACTTTTGTTGACTATTAGCTCTCAAGAAATTGCAGTAGGTGCTATGGTCTGGAATAGTTAAATAGCTCAGCAACTTCATTTTATAGTTACATGTTTTTTTGATAAAAGACAAGATGTATTGAGAGAGAGAAATGCCTAGGCTAGGATATAAGATTTTTTTTTCTTAAGACAATATAAAATAAAATATAGTAATTCATTGAATACTTCGATTTCGCCAATTCTCTCTGATTCTTCTTTGCCTTAACATCAACCTGCCGAATTTCGTTTCCTCCACAATCAGACAAACGTTAACCAAAATTATCTATCAAATGATGAGCTCATAGTTGTCAAAGGCATGCCTAGGTGTGAGGTGCACTGAGGCGATGAGGCTTGTGCCTCTTATGGGTCGAACCAAGGCGACCTTTAGGTGCAATGAGGCACGCCTCACAAATGTTGACATTATACTTTTTCTTCCCTCTTGTGGAATTTTTGCAACTTTTTCCTAACATATATGTTCAGCTGCTCCCTGCTTTCTTTCTTCTGTTCTTCTTATTTTGGCCAGCTGTGCTGCTCTCAGTGGCTTCTGCAAACCCCCTTTTTTGCTTATTTTTTTTCTTTTCCTGTCCTTTTTTTTTTTTTTGGAGTTTCTATTTCTTTTTCGGAAATTTTTGTTCTGCTGCTTCTTAGTCTGTTCTTCTTCTTCTTCTTCTTCTTCTTCTTCAGAATTGCTCTGTTCCTTTATGTCACCTCTTTGATGTTTGTTGCCCCTCCTCCCCCAACCTTTTTTTTGACAGTCGTATTTTTTTTCCTTGAAGCCTTTCTTTTTCCAGCATTTCTGCTTCCGCGGTCTGTAATTTCTGGCATCAGCCGGAGCTGTTCTTTTGTTTGTTTTTAGTAATATCATTTACTTGTGATTATTTGTACCGTTTTATTATTTGGGCAACTTGTCTTTAAACAGGCAGTTAACAAACTAACGAAAGCTTTGAATCGATGAAGGACAGATCCAACTAATTGGATAAAAATGTGCCAAAGGGGTCAGCTTTGAAGACTGCTGGTCCTTGTGGTGAAATAACAGCAGGTTTGTCCATGAACTCCTTGCACATGATGAGCTTCATTTTTTTATGAATTTTAGTAGAAATAGTTTTATTTTATTATATCCTTAAAGAAGCATATTACTGTTTAAACTGATGGAACAAAATATTGAAGACATAAAAGCGATCATAAAGGCATTGGGGATTTAGGCTTAACAAATATCCATATTATGTGGAGACTTGTTTTTCAGTGTTGGCACATAGGTTGGTGTTGAGTTTTCTGCAGAGAAGGAACTGTGATCATTTTAGTAAGTGATGATTTTTCCCATCTTTTGTTGCTGCCCATTTTTTATTATTATCTTCATGTCCTGCCGCAACTCTTTTGAGTAATTTTTTAACTGAATGAAAACATTGTATATTTTACTAGAGGTTGAATTGTTGAATCATATAACATCCACATTGTTTTATATTTCTTTGTCTAACACGTGATCTCCTTTTATTAAAATGTTCTCCCGTAATGTATCACCATTCTTTATTGTTTTCTCGAAATTTAAGCTTAGGGCGCCCTAGACTAGTACCTTTAGTTGGAAGGGGAAATTTAAATTGTTCATGCAAAGTTTGTATCCCTGTATTATGTGGCTAACTATGAACGGTATTTTAAATTTCCTTAACATGAAAAATGGCTGATTTAATAACCGTTTTTTAAAAAATTTGTACAGTGAGCATATTGAATGTTTATTTTTTCGTCTGGGTATTAAGCTTTTGATTGAACTGATTTAGGAGTTTTTGATGGGCTTGATAACAATATTTAAAAATCACTTGTTTTGGCTGGGCTCGAATAGTTAAGAGTAAAACATTAGTTTTGGGCTAATAGAAAAGGGAGAGTTCAGATTAGAAAACGAGAAAGGAAAGAAAACTGAGAGAACTAAGGAATTATGGGGAGAGAAATAGAAGAAGAGTAGAAGAAGAAAAATAGAGAAGAAGAAAGAGTGCAGAGGGCTGCTAGGCAGCAGAGGATTAGGGATAGAATAGGAGATTAGAATAGAGAAAAGAGGAGAAGGAGAAAGATAATAGAAAAGGGCGAGTTTAGATTAGAAAGCAAGAAAGGAAAGAAAACTGCGAGAACCAAGGAATTATGGGGAGAGAAATAGAAGAAGAGAAATGGAGAAGAAGAAAGAGTGCAGAAGGCTGCTAGGCAGCAGAGGTTTAGGGATAGAATTGGAAATCAGAACAGAGAAGAGAGGAGAAGGAGAGAAGAAATCAGAAATAGAGAGAATTAGGAGAGAAAAATAGAAGAAGGGAAGAAGAGGGGGAGAAGAACAGGGCAGAAGAGAAGAAAGAAGGGGACGATGGGGGATTGAAATGGAGAATGGAGATCGAAGTTGGGCTTTGATACCAAATGATGCAGAAGCAACACCAAGGTTCTGCAGCCATGGGAGGGACTAGAAAAACTAGAAAAGAGGGAGGGAGAGGAGATTCCAAAGGGGAGCTCATGTTCAATCCCAATTCAAATTCATCAACAACTGCGTACATCATGGCTTTCACACACTATTTATAAGAAAGTCTAAAGATATAAAATTACACATATATCCCTAAAACTGCATGAATTATAAGAAAACCCATACTTCACAAAAATATTACAAACAAGCCCCCAAAATTCACATAATACTATACTAATCAAACTAAATACCTAAAATGCTACTAATGAAACCCAACACTTATCAATCCAATTCTTTTTAAGCAGTCTCCAACATGGATCTTCCCCAAGGTCTTGCTTCTTGTCATATATCACCCTTTGCTCAATGTGCTTCATTTTTCAGCTCCAATTTGGGAGTGACATAAGAGTTTGAGGCCTAGATTGTTTCGGTATTTTTTTTTATATCCTTATTTTGTAATTTGATTCATGCTCCTAAATGCTACTTCCTTCGCTTCTCACTCTTTCATTCAAAAAGCCAAAGCTCCTTTCTGAGGGATGAGATGAGTTGGAGGCAGGAGTCGGGAATGAATTGGGTCAGGCACGGGGATTGTAACTCTAAGCCTCGTCCATAGGGTTCTTAGTGGTAGGAGAAGAGGGAATTTTATTTTGGAACTAGAGGTTGATAGGGGAGTGGTTACTAGGGATCCTAACCGTATTGCAATTTTGGTTACTGAATTTTGTAGGTACCACTTTTTAGAGGAGGATGAAGGTATAGAGCTACGGTTAAGGGATTGGATTGGTATCCTACATTTGTTGGCAATGAAATTTGATTAGAGAGACCTTTTGAGGAAGGGAAGATTAAGAGTTTGGTTTTTGAGATGGATAGAAGAAGGTGCTTGGGTAGGATGGTTTTACTATGCCATTTATGTTTTTTAGAATTGTTGGGACTTCTTGATGGGAGACCTTTTCAATTTTTTTTCATGAGTGTTCTGATAATGGAATGGTAGGAAGGAATATGAAATCTACTTTTAGTTGCCTAGCATCTAAAAGAGATTGTGTAGGAAAAGTAGCGCCAATTAGCTTCGTAACTATTGTGTACAAAATTGTAACTAAAGTGTTAGTCACCCATCTACGAGCGCGTCCGCCTCAAAAAGTTACGTGACATAAAGAAAAAAAAAAGTATTTTGACTAAAGTGTTATTCACCCATCTATGAATAAGTCTGTCCCAAAAAGTTGCATGAAATTTAGAAAAAACAAAAAACAGCAAACATATCGAGCAAACACTCAAATATTAAATGTCAAATACTGAAATTAAATTAGAATTCAAATTCAATAACCAATTTAAATAAAAATAATAATAAATGAAAATCATAAAATATGATTTTTTTTTTTTTCACAAAATCTTGAAAAATCCACGTAAGAAACATAAAATTGACAATATAAATGCATTTTAATAATCAAAGGCTCAAGCGCTTTATTTCTAACTTTGCACCTAAGGATTCTACTCTACATTTGCTTGATCCTAATTAATATGCCTTCTTTACCTTTCCGTTTTTATTTTTATTCCTCTCATTGTTTTCTTTTGTTCTTCAATTTTTATTTTTTTTATTTCCTTGGGCTGCACTCTTTTTAAAGCTGTTTAGGTACTTCTTTTTCCTCTTTCCTTCAATTTTTCTTGGTTCATCTTATAGCGGTTTTGCCCCTTTAACTGCTCTCTTTGTGTATATTCTTTCATTTCTCTGGCATCATTGAGGACAGCGTTACAATCTAGTTGGGGGGTGGAAGAGAATTTATTTTTCTCTTGCATGCTGTAGACATATGTTATTCCACTTTGGGAAGTGCTGGTAATGAGCTCAAAGCATACTAAATTCCTTATTATTGAATTTTACATGCTGGAAAATGATTTTTTTTTTTTTTTTTTGAGGTCATGGAACATGTAGAATATAGTGCAAATCAGAGTTTAGATCAAAAGGGAAACTTATCCATTTCACTTAGTTTCAACCAAGGGAAAGATGTTAAAAATTTTCCTAAAACACACACAACCCAAGCCAGAATACTTAGAAAGACTACCTTGGGTGAACAATTAGATAATTAATTATTGATGTGATCTTTATGAAAAGTGGTTGGTTTTGATTGGAATTGCTTTGGGTTCGCCTAAGGTATGTGGTTATCATTAGTATGTTCCCCGCTATGCGGTCATTATATAGTCAAGACAATTGTTTATGCTTTGCATGCATGGTGTAAGCTGTAGGTTGGGACACACACGATGTGTTTGCAATGCCAGGTGTTGCTTTCACAAACTCATGAACACATTTCTACCCAAAAACGAGTGAAATACAGCCAGCAGTTGGCATTGTGCTATGAACATATATTTGCTTTCAATATAAACCTGAGATCCAGTCTGGTGTAAACTGGAGCCCGCTTGATAATATGTTCAGACCTAAGAACTTTGCCTTTATCTCAGTGCTGATTTATGTTCAAGGATGAAGGATTGACACCATTTAGTAATTTAGAGTACCGCCCGATTGCATTTTCTTTCACAAGCATATGGGATTTGTCACAATCGGTTTTTAGATGGAGTAATGGTCATATGTTTTTGAATTGATGATGAAGAACCCCTGCCCACGTAAAATCTCAAATAACAAAATCATGGATTCCATGATAGTACTAAAACCAATGGCATGTGCCCAAGACTAAAATCATAGATTGTGTTGTATTGGGCATGACTGCCGAAGACCACGACAACAGTCCTTGTTCCCACTAATTTTTATTTTATCTTAAAAAAATAAAAGTTATACAAACATTTAGAAATATGGATTTAAGTGACTTTTCTTTTTTTTTAATTTTTTTTGGGGGGCTTGTTTTATTAGTGAAGCTATTGTGCTGGGGAAAATTATTCTTAAACACAAAGGCCTCTTTGAGTGGTCCTTTTTTTAATATTTTCATAGCTTCAAACGTGTTTAGCAGATAAATTATTTGATGTAGTTCTTTATGTCCGTGATGTTACAGCTGCTAGATAAAAATGAAATTTTATATCGTTATCAATTCATGCCTCATTTTTTATGTCTTTCATTTATTCATACTTATGCCTTATTAATTTTGAACTCCTTTTGAAGCCGAACTTCCGGGAACAACTTAGGATCACTTGCAAATATTTAATATTGAGATGAAAGCAAAAGTGAATTCTCATCAGATGCCCAAGCAAGTGACAATTTTAATTTCTCTTTCTGGTTTTCTTTCTGTGATAAAAATATGTTAGCTTAACCAGATTTGCATGATTTGTGCATAGATTGTCTTTTGGAAGTGGATTACCACAAAAATTTTGGGTATGGTCACGCAGACCTCTGTTTATCCTTGGTCGGTCTTGATATGTGCTTGATGCGCTACAACTCTCCAACGAAACGGGGTGATGTAGGACAAGAAATAAGACCTTGGAAAGATATTGTTGGAGAATAGTTAAGAAGGATTTGGTCAACGGGTTTTTTGGTTTAGTTAGTAGCTTATTTTGTTTGTAATATTTGTATATTATAGGGGCATGTTTGTAATGTAATGTAGTTTTAGGGGTATATGTGTACTTTCATGTGAAGAGGCCTCTCTTCTCCATCCTCCTTAATTTCTTTTCTCTCTTCCATGGCTGCAGATCCTTTTGATGTTGCTCCTGCATCACAGGGCTCACCTTTTCCTTCATTGTCAAGTTGCAACCGACATTTCGAATCTCTCTTTTCTTGTTTCGGTGAAGCTTCTGTGGCACCTTGGAATGTGGAATATTTCTTGCTCGTGAGACATTAGGGATTTGGCACGAGTAGGAAGGGTTGTGTTCTATGGCGTAGTAGCCTTCCCTAACTTGTGTACCCATTGGTTGTTGCTCTTTGCTTTTTGAAGGACATCTTGTCCTCATATTATTGTACCTTGCTTGTTCTATAATTCCATTATCACCTAAGCATTTCCAAACTTTAATTAGGATGTTATTCGGTCCTATAACTTTTCCATTTTTCATCATTTTTAGTGTAAATTTAACTTCGTTAACTCTAATCTTGAGAATTAATCACATATTTTTAATCTCATATTTTTAATCTTTTCCTCATTTGTCAATTTTAAGCTGAAACCTTCTATTTGGTTTTCATTAAATAGCTTACTAAAGTAATTGTGACATCTTTCTTTTATGTCTACTTCCTTAACCAAGACAATAACATCCTCACCTTTTATACATTTTACATTACCTAAGTCCTTACTTTTTCTTTCTCTAGCTTTAACAAGTTTAAATATATCTCTCTCCCCTTCCTTTGTATCTAATCTAGCATGCAAATTATTAAATGTTCTTTGTTTAGCTTCACTAATGGCTTTTTTTGCGTATTTTCTTGCCTTTTTATACTTTTCAAATTTATACATATTTCTACGTTTTTGCCATGTTTTATATCAAATTATGTCTTTATGGATTTTTGAACATTTTGATCCCACCGCCAACTTTCTTTGCTATTCAAGTATCTTCCTCTTGACTCGGCTAAAATCTATTTTGCTATTTTTTAAATAAAGCTAGATATCCTACTCCAAAGAGTGTTTGTGTCTACACCATCCTCTATAGTCCAATCACCATATTTGATCATCTTATATTTATGATATTTAAGCTTTCTCCTGGACTAACTTTACAATCCTTACATGATAAACGATCTAGACTCCAAGTTAAGAAAAAAATTATTTAACTTTTATTTTGTCCACTTTTGAAGGTTATTAAGTGTTCTTCTCTCTTCTTAAAGCAAGTATTCATTGTAATAAAATCATATGACATAGCAAAGTCTAAGATCATCTCCCTAGACTCATTTTTTTCTTCATATTCATATCATTCATGTATCCTCTCATAACCTTTATTATCCCTTCCAATAAGCCCATTCGATATGCCCCTATTAATATTTTTTCATTCTCTGATATCCCTTGACTATTCATATCTTCCCAAAATTGTCTCTTTAGATTCTCTAATAAGC
>NC_080418.1:82501958-82574458 GCF_029873635.1 Malania oleifera | reverse complement strand
TATTGTGCTTTGGAATTTAAATTTTAGGAAGTGTTTGTTGGCCACCTCTAGGGTTGATTATTCCCCCTTAAAATTTTGGTAAAAGTAGGTAGTGCCTGCTTTATTAAGGAATTATCTCAGCAATGATGTCCATGCAAAATTTATGGTGAAGTGACCTCGAGTGGATATTGTATTCCATTTGTCTCCCAAAAGAATCCTTGATTGCAACAAACTGTAACTTCAAAGGTAGTTTCATGCGTATAACTAACTCTTTTTATCCCAGACAAGCTAATGCCAAATAATTGGGGCTCATTTAGCGAAATCTACCAATAGTTTTCTTTAAATTCTTGGAGTTACATTGTAATTGTATTGCTGGGTTAGAGTGGGTATGGAATTGGTTGAAAGTTTTCTCATATGCTTGTTTTATTATATGCTAGCTCTGGGTACACACTGAGGGTATGCCTCTCTTACCTTAGTTAAAAGTAGAGATAAGCCTTGTGGAGAGACCCTTAGTTGGGGATGCCTTCCTCTCATGGACCAGGAGAACTAGGCATATGTATTTCTTACCTTTGTTACTGGTAGAGATTAGAATTGAGGAGTAACGACCCTAGTTGGGGATGCCTTCTTCTCATGAACCAAGAGAACAACTTCCTTGTTTGCTCTTGAGCATTTTGTTGTTTTCTATTTGTTATTAATTATATTATTCGGCGGGTCACATCATTCTCCACATCCTTGAACATAAGACCTCTTGAATGTTGGGGAAATAAACAAACACGCGGAAATTCCCAGAACACAAAACCTGTGAGAAACAAGATAGAGACAAGCACATGCCAAAGAAAATAATCACACACACGCACAAGACAATATTGACGTGGTTCGGCAATTTCGCCTACGTCCACGGAGTTGCAGGGATTTCACTATTATCAGGGAAGTATACAGAGTGCAGCAATTACTAAGTTTCTCTCAGTCTCAACAAGGAAGAAACAACGTGCACACACCCTAAACACCAAAGCGAACACCTTTGGATTGTGCACACAAGAGCTCACAACACTCTCCATGCTGCTGCACACTTCTACGCCGCTCTACACACATAGTCGAACATTAGAAATATATATCTTAGGGTTTACAAGATCATAACTTTTGAAATAGGAAAGTTCTGCCGAAATCTCGCACAGAAGATTGTCGCCATCGACCTAGTTGCACCCCTGTTTCCCATGGTCGCGACCTGGTCGAGCCTCGCGGGAAATTAGGAATGTTGAACTTCAGCATCCTCGACCTAGTCGCACCATTAAGTCTTACTGGTCGAGGTGATGGCCGAGCCTCTTAGGATCTCGCCCTTCAGGATATCTCAGAATCTCGACTTGGTCACCCTTCAGGGTCATCCTGGTCGAGCACTTGGGCGAGACTCTCGGTATTTCTGGCCAGGCCTGGGCCGTCGCTCCATGGATTAAACATAACTAGGCTCCACAAAGCCCAACATTGAAGATATTGAGACTTTTGCAACACTTATTGGTACACCTACCAAAATCCCCTCGTGGTTTTATGTGAGCCTGCTGCTATATTGTATTGCTGAACTGCTCACCCAAGACTGCTGTTGTAAAGTTAGATATGGAGATGAGAAGAAGAAAAGAAGATTAGAAGAGAAGAAAAGAAGAAGAAAGAAAGAGGAAGGAGGAGGCAGCAGTTTCTGGAGTTATGTTTCAGCTCTAGGTCTGCCCTTTTATATATTAATGATACTTGAAAGACAAGAATACACTTTACACCATATTTTCGAGATACATGTGGAACAATTCGTTTTCATATTTTGGAGAGGATTGGGTGGCTCCAGAAACTAATCATGACTTCCTGATTGTGAAGTTTTGAGGTTTTGGTGAGAATAAACAAGGAAGGATTTTTTGGGACACTGCAGTTTTTACAATGCTGTGGGTGCTTTGGCTCAAAAGGAATGCTATAATCTTCAAAGATCAAAAGACTTCACCAGATTTTATTTTCTTTGGGAGAAATTTATTTTTACACTTATTTTTGGGCATGTTCTTTTGGGGTTTTGGGGGTCTTAACTATGTCCGTTATCCAAGAGATTTGAAGCGTGCTTTGATGTAATCGTTTTATAGTTTGCTTGTCTTCTGCTTCTTTCTAGGAAGATTTCTTATCCTCTGTTCATTAAAATTATTTCTTCTCATTAATAAGCACATCAAATTTCATGTGGAGGACTGTATCGATCTGATTCTGCAGATTTTGCAAGGGACAATTAGTTTGTTTAAAACTTTATTACATTTCTTTTGATTAGTTTTTTTTTAATTCTCAATAGTTTTAGGACCAAAATTTTGATTCCTGCTTCGTATTTTTCCAAGTACAGTAAAACCTGGAGGATGGTTTCGCGAAATTGGGGAAGTTATTAATCAGCATGCATTAATGTCTGGGTTCTCTGTGGTAATGTGTCACTTATAATGTGTTTAGGAGCTTGGGATTTGGACCTTAGATTTGGATTTGTGTGGATTTAAAATACAATAAATTAATTAATTAATGCAAATTGTATTGAGTTTCCTCCAGATCCCCACAAATTCAAATTCATGGCCTGAAATCATTCCTCCCAAACACAACTTTAATGCTTTTAATTATAGACCATTCTTATGCTTATTTAACTAACTGGCAACATTCCAGAAAAATCTTACCCTCATCTCATTTACATATATAGGTGCGATCATATTGTGGTCATGGTATCGGAGAGTTGTTTCATTGTGCACCAAATATCCCCCATTATGCAAGGATCCTTCAGAAAGCCGATTTTGAACCCTGAATTTCTTTAATGTAGAAGTAATGCAATGTATGCCCAATGGAATCATGCAGCATATCACATGATTTGGCTACCATATTTTCCTGTTGTTTTACAAAATCATTAAGACCTAACCTGCTAGCGGGTCTTTTTGGTTGTT
This sequence comes from Malania oleifera, assembly GCF_029873635.1. Taxonomy (NCBI): domain Eukaryota; kingdom Viridiplantae; phylum Streptophyta; class Magnoliopsida; order Santalales; family Ximeniaceae; genus Malania; species Malania oleifera. Next base: position 82,571,546 of record NC_080418.1, on the reverse strand, counting down.
CATTTATTGCTAGCTTTAACTCAAAGAGCAAGAAATAAAGCAGTTGGTGTAATGAAGTCTGAGCAGACCTTTTACAATTGAGCCAATGATTAATGCAGGTATTCTAGGTGGTTTACGTGATTGACTTCACAATATCTTCACTTTTCCATCTATTTCTGACGGGAAATTCCTAATAGGGGTTTGGCGATGTGGCCTGATGGATGGACTATTGTTACTGCAGATGGCAAACACAGTGCGCACTTTGAACATACCCTTCTGGTAAAACTGCACTTCCACAAACTACAGTGATGATAAGATAACCAAATTTAATTGCCGAAGTTATTGTATGAAAATTTAACAAGCATGCCAAGCATCTGCTTCAGTGGCCACTGTGTTGGAGTAATTATTTTTCAATGACTCGTGTAATAACCTCTAGTTTAAAGTTTTATAATATAGAAGACCATAGAAGCTTTAATCCATCTAATCCATAATGATGCATGTAGTAGAGGAGCTGTGAAAAAAGTTGCTTTCACATAATTTTCTCATATTTTATGTTGAGCTTCCGGTGGGGAAAAAAGAGGTAAGAAGCCGAGAGTGGGGGTAAAGAGGAATTTGTGTTTAAACTTTTCCTCAACTTGTAGAAAGGTTTATCCTTATCTGCATCTCTTTACACATCTTTGGGTCCTGGAATGATTCTTTTCAGCAGTTTTGTCTGTGAGTGAACTCTACAGACTGCTAAACCAATTAACCATCCAATTTTCTTATGTTAACATTTCCCATCAAAGTTTCTGACACCAACCTAAATGCTTAGAATTGTTTTGGGACCCAATCCACATAAATGATGCATCATTTTAGGAATTGTGAATATCATTATTTTTTTCTAATATTTTGTTTTTGAACCTCTTGGTGAGAAAATTATGGGAAAAAAGAGGGGGGAGGGGATGGTTTGGTTTGTGTTCAACTTTTTTTGTATCTCAGGACTGGGCGGTTGCCCAGCTTTAATGCACAGAGATCTCTATGTAGTTCTTTCCAATGTTCATGAATACATTTCCTTGCAGGTGACTAAAACTGGGGTTGAGGTTCTTACAGCACGGTTGCCTACATCCCCAAGTGTGTTCGCCTAGCTAGATGCATGAGCAGCCTGCCTATTTTAGTGCTGATGGGTGAGAGCACTTATCCATTCAAACACTATATGTACTCCGTGTAACATAAGTGCAGATGGAGTTGCTTTCCTATCTTGTTGGGGCTAAAAAATGCCTCATACAAGTGGGTCTAGAAATTGAAGCGTAGAATTAAAATTTTCACTAGTAGCTTATTCACCGTAATTTATCCATTGAGGATAGAATTTTAACATTCATTAATGTTTCTAATTTGGATTGTACTTTTTGCAATAATGATTCCGTGGATCATTTGTTTACCACTATGCTTTCGTTAATAGTAATTTTTTGTGCATTCATGATTATTGTCAAGAGAATTCTAATATATCTACAGATGAGTGCTCAAGTGTCCGTGTGGTTACACTACACCACTAGCAACGGTACCGTGCTCAATATCACAACCCATCATTAGGGTTTCCATAACCATCCATTAGGGTTCACTACCACATACCCGCAATCATTATGCGGTATTGGCATTTCATCAATTATATTTCAGTATTTTCTTATCAATATACATTATTAATCACATATCAGTATATCTCAATTCATCTCAATATAAATGTTCTCATCATTTTTTGTGCACATTTCATCATCTCATAATAGCATATATCGTATTTCACATATTTCAACATTTCCTAAAAGATCCATATCAGTAATTTGCAAAATCTCATTTTTCATGCAAATAATTTCTACTCACATATAAATGTCATATTTCACTATTTTCCACTAATCACATCAATAATTCTCATTTCAATATTTTCTCAGAAAAATACTCATCGTTATATTTCACATTTTTCAATATACATCATATACCACACAATTTTCATCTAATATTCATAACATATTAATTTCACACTCCAAAATATCACAATTCAATATTACTCAAATGCCACACAATTGATCTAATATTGATATCATAATAATTTCCAGACAAAATACCATATGCTCATTTTCCCATATTAATTCAAATAGTAATTCTAAAAATACTGCTATAATTTATTCTCCTTACCTAACTTACTGAGAGTCTCGTTAGGACCCAAATCCTACGCCTTTGGCGCCCGAAACTCAAATTCTGCAATTTGCATTTTCCCCATATTAATTAACTCATTTCCCCAAAATAATACCCATCTAACCTTTCCTAGGCTCCATATACCCCAAATTAACATTTAAACTATTATTTAACACTCACTTAATTTTCTGAATTATGCTTGTGGGTCCCGAAATTAAACCCGCGGCGCTCATCCGGGCCCTAAATTTTGAAAATTCTACTTCAACCTCAGATGCTCAATATTCTAGCATTTCTAAATTAACCATAATTAAATAATAATAAGTCTCTTAATAACCCCCATATCCCAAATTTTGGGTTATGCCCACGACGATCCCATGTGAAATCCGTTCTGCTAGACTTGTAGAGAATTACCCCTAGATTCTCGTGGTGGTGTCTGATCGTCGATTGGACTTATAATTTGCAAGAAATTGAGATAAAAGCAAAAATTAGATTACCCCTAGAGATACACCTACGCCGCTCCTACCACCAATCTGCTCTGGTAGAAATGATGGCAGCGGAGAATGGAGTCCAGCAATATCTGCCGATTTCCAATCGGGCGAGAATCCATCACGGAATTGAGGAGAGAGGGAGAGAGAACAAGAGGAGAGAGAGAGAACTTCAGAAAGGAAAGGGGGGGTTTCCTGGGCAGGATGCCTCCTCTGGATTTTTTTATCCTTTTGAAACCCTCCTAAAGCTTCTGCTTCAAGAGGTAATGATATATAATAATAATAATAATAATAATAATTAATATTAATAATAATATATATTAGTAATAAAAATAAATAAATTTTAATTATTATTTTTTTATAAATTTAATTAATTAATTTTTTTTTGGAATTACCCCACTAATCTTATATAGCCCTTTTTGGGGTTATTACATTCTCCCCTCCTTATAAAAATTTTGTCCTCGAAATTTGCTATTCGTTTACTTCCCGTCCTTAGAGAAAATACTTACAATTTTATTAACTACCCTCACTTATGGCGAAGGAATACCATGGTTACAATGAGGGTTCTAGGAGATTACAACTATTCAAAATTCTCCCAAAGTCATTCACGTTTAAAAATTAAAAACCCTATCTATCCTACGTTACACTATATAAATAAAAATACACAATATTATTCCTTTTTACTCTGACTGGCTCAACTCTAAACTCCACTGAATAAGTGTGGATATCTCTGGCGCATCTGATCCTCTAATTCCCAAGAAGCCTCCTCAACAGCATGATTGCGTCACAAAACTTTTACCAGTGGAATCTTCTTCGTGCGTAGCTCCTTTTCCTTCTAGTCAAGAATCTGCACTAGCACTTTCTCCTAAGTTAAAGTGTCTCCCAACTCCAGCGCTTCATAGCTGATCACATGGGAGGGGTCTGGGACGTATTTTCTCAACATAAAAGCATGGAATACGTCATGGATCCTAGACAGGACCGATGGTAATGCCAACTGATAGGCAACTGGACTCACTCTTTCAAGAATCTTGAATGCTCCAATATACCTAGGGCTTAGCTTATCCTTCCTCCCAAACCTCATAACACCTTTTATGGGCGCCACCTTCAGGAACACATGATTTCCTACGTCAAACTTCAATTCTCGCCGGTGAGTATCTGCGTAACTCTTCTGCCAGCTTTGTGCTATTTGGATCTTATCTCAGATGAGTCTAACTTTATCCTAAGTCTGCTGTATCAACTCGGGCCTCAATATCTGTCTCTCCCCAATCTCATCCCAGTATAATGGGGATCGGCACCTCCTACCATAAAATGCCTCATACGATGCCATACCAATGCTGGTCTGGTAGCTGTTGTTATACGCAAACTCGACCAGTGGCAAATACTGTATCCAATGACCTCCAAAGTCTAGCACACATGCTCGCAGCATATCCTCCAGAACTTGTATTGTCCTCTCCGTCTGCCCATTTGTCTGAGGATGAAAAGCTGTGTTGAACGACAATTGAGAACCCATGGCTCCTTGCAAACTCTTCCAAAAATGAGATGTGAACCGTGGGTCTTTGTCTGAAACTATGGACACTAGGATGCCATGGAGCCTAACTATCTCCTAGATGTATAACTCAGTCAATCTATCCATGGAGTACTAACTCTGATTGACAAAAAGTGGGCAGTCTTTGTCAATCGATCCACCACTACCTAGATAGCATCCTGTCCGACGGTAATCCTGAGACGAAATCCATCGTTATATGCTCCCACTTCCACTCAGGAATGTGGAGTGGGTGCAATCATCCCGCCGAGCTCGGATGCTCAGCTTTCACTTGCTGGCACGTCAAACGCTAATCCATATACTGGGCTATCTCTCTCTTCATATTGCTCCACCAGAAGGACTATCGAAGATCCCTGTACATTTTAGTGCTACCTAGATGTACAATATACAAAGACCGATATGCTTCCTCCAGAATAACCTTCTTGATATCAGGGTCGATAGGAATGCATAACCTGGCACGGAACCTCAAGGCTCCATCATCTGAGATGCTGAACTCTGTTTCCTGACCATCTTGTACCTTCCCCATAAGCTATACTAGTTCTGCATCATTCCCCTGAGCTACTTTAATTCTCTCTTGTAGAGTTGGCTGCAAAACCAAGTCAGCAATAAATGCCTAGTGATCGCCCTCTATCAGCTCCACACCGAGCCTCTCTAGATCCATCTGGATCGGATGCTGAATCCCCACTGCAAACACAGATGAATCCACTGATTTCTGGCCCAAAGCATCAACAACCACATTAGCCTTTCCCGAGTGGTAGTTGATAGTGCAATCGTAATCCTTTATTAGCTCCAGCCATCTCCTCTGCCTTATATTTAATTCCTTCTGTGTGAAAAAAATACTTTAAGCTCTTATGGTCAGTAAATATCTCATACCTACCCCCATATAGATAGTGCCTCAAAATCTTCAATGCGTAAACAACCGCTACCAATTCTAGATCGTGGGTAGGGTAGTTCTTCTCATATTCTTTCAACTGTCATGAGGCATAGGCTATCACTATCCCTCGCTGCATCAACACGCAACCGAGCCCTTAATGTGATGCATCACTATAAATTATGAATCCCTCTTCTCCTAAAGGAATCATCAACACAGACGCAGTGATAAGTCGCTGCTTCAATTCCTGGAAGCTCTGTTCACATTCATCAAACCACTCAAACTTCACTCCCTTCCTAGTCAATCTAGTTAATGGGCCTGACAATTTAGAGAAGCCCTCAACAAACCTGCGATAGTACCCAGTCAATCCAAGGAAACTCCTGATCTCGTGCACATTCTTTGGTCGTACCCAGTCTACTACCGCCTCAATCTTACTCGGATCAATAGAAATACCACCCCTGGATACAACGTGTCCAAAGAAGGTAACATGTTCCATCTAGAACTCGCACTTCTTGAGTTTCACGTATAACTTATTTTCTCTCAACACCTGAAGCAATATCCTCAGATGTTTCTCATGCTCCACTGGGCTCTTCGAATATACCAGTATATCATCAATAAATACTACCACAAACTGATCCAAATACTGGTGAAAGACCCCGTTCATCAAATCCATAAACACTACAGGAGATTCGTCACCCCAAACGGCATAACTAGAAATTCATAGTGTCCATACCATGTTCAAAATGCCATCTTCGAAACATCTTCCGCCTTGACTTTCACCTAATGGTACCCAGAGCATAACATCTTTGAAAAGTTCTCTGTCCCCTGTAACTGGTCAAACAAATCATCGATACGCGGGAGCGGGTAAGAGATAGTTACTTTATTTATATCCCTGTAGTCGATGCACAACCTGATCGACCCGTCCTTCTTCCTCACAAACAAAATCGGTGCACCCTAGGGTGACACACTAGGCCAAATAAACCTCTTATCTAACAGTTCCTACAACTATTCTTTCAATTCTTTCAGCTCTGCCGGTGCCATTCTATACAGCGCCTTCGAAATCGACATTGTCCTCGGAGCCAGTTCAATAATGAACTCTACCTCACGATCAGAAGGTAGCCTCGGCAATCCTCAGGGAATACATCAGGAAAATCCCTCACCACTAGGATATCCTCCACCCTTAGCTCCCCTTCTGATACTGCCTTCACACAGGCTAAATATCCCTGATAGCCTTCTAATAGAAATCCACGTGCCTGAATAGCAGATAGTAATTGAGGTAGGGGGCACACCCGTGATCCCACAAATCTGTACTCTTGTCCCTCTGGGGGTCTGAATACTACCTCTCTCTGATGGCAATCAATGCTGGCATAGTGGGCTGCTAGCCAGTCCATACCCAAGATTATCTCAAACTCATGCATGTCTAAAACCACCAGATTAGCTGACAAAGACCTCCCTTGAATACCCACTGGACAGTCTCTAAGTACCTTTCTACATATCCCTACAACATTAATCGGCGTAGCAATAGACAGACTAATATCTAACTACTGAGGTTCAAAGCCACACAACTTAACATATTCTCAGGCGATAAAAGAATGAGTCGCCCCAGAATCAAACAAGGCAGTAGCTTTAAATGGCAATATTGAAACCGTACCTGTCACCACATCTCTTGCCGCCTCAGCATCTCCCGACATTAGTGCATAAACTCATGCCGGAGCATTATTCCTCTGGTGTCCACCTCGAGGTGCCTGATAGCCTCCTCTATATGGTCGAGGAGCAACCGGTACTTCTGGTGGTGCCTGATAGTTCCTCGCGATATGCCCGGGCTGGTGGCATTGATAGCAAATAACCTCCCTCGCTCGGCACTCTCTTGGGTGCCTCCTCAAACATCAAGGACAAGGAGGGGGCATTAGTCTGCCCTGTAATGCTCGATCTCCTTCTCCCTGTCGTCATCCCCCTTTGCTATCATATCTTCTCCACTGCCCTCAACCGGACCCTGCCTAAAAATCAGAAGGCACAAGTCTCTTCCTCTCGCTCTATGCTACTGCGCCCCTTTGTAGGCCACTCTCAATCACCGTAGCCCTGTCCACAATCTCTGAGATTGTCAGAGCTTGGAAGCCTACAACCTGTTCATACAGATTCTGCCTCAAACCCTCCTCAAACTTCCTCGCCTTCCTTTACTCACCTAGTACTAGACACGGGGCGAACTGGGACATCTCAACGAATCTGCCTGCATATTGCTGCACCGTCACAGACCCCTATGTAAGATACAGAAACTCCGATGCCTTTGCACTCCTGACCATAGCGAGAAAGCACCACTCGAAGAAAATCTCCCTAAAGCGACTCCATGTCATCGCTACAAGGTCAGACCTCTACTCCTTAAGTAATCTCACTGACTTCCACCAGCGCTTTGCTTCCCCGGTCAATTTAAATGTGGCAAATAACACCCTTTACTCGTCTATACATGAGAGAAAGGTCCTACTCTATCACCTCCCGTATTCGTGTTATTGTTCCCCGGATCCATCCTGCAAAGAGAGCAACTAATCTCAACATACAATTACCATCACATAACCCATACAGTGCAATAATTCATAAATTACCCTTCTACGACCATTTATCTTCACATCCATAATACCCATTTAAGATTTAGTCCTACCACTCAGAAACAAGACCCAGCAATAGTAACCATGGTTTTCCTGAAATCGTCACCCCAGGAAAAACACAGAAACAACCCTGGTACTCCTGTCTCTAGGCCACAAGATAAAACCCTAAATTCTCACCACATCCTCTAACAATCACTAACTCACATTTCAATCTACCCATCTCCTATTCCCCTCATAATCCACTCCTATATTCTGGTATTGTATTTCGCTGTCTACTAAAGTCTACAAAACCTAGCAACCTAGGCTCTGATACCAAACTATGACGCCCCAATTTTCATACAAATTTCTTTTAAACAAAGATAAATAATAAATAAATATTCACTTGTCATCAACAACGTCCATAAATCGGTCACGTCAACCACCCTATTACCATTCATATGACCCGACCCGCATTGGGTGCCGGGTTAAAAGTTATTTTATTTATACAACCTAAACAGTGGAAGACGGTATATACATAATAGTCTGAATACAATACCCAGAGTATCAACATATATATATACATCACTATCTCATACTCAAAAACAACTCAACTCTAGGGGAACTACACCTTCCCTAGTCCAAAAACACACCTTGTGTGTCAGGGTCTCAGCTCCCTATGGTCACGGAGCTCTATCACCTGACTTATCCCTATTCCCTGAAAAATTTAGATAATTTGGGTGAGACAAGAAGGAATAAATTATTTACAGTGTGTGGCTATATGAGTTCAGTTATAACATGCTTTACTTTTCAAAACAACACTTCGTTTCAGAAAAATACACTCTATATTCTCATAATCATATAGATATACAACACAAGCTTTTATAAGCTTTAAAATCATTTCTCAAATTCAATCATTCCAACATATTTTTACCTGTGAAGTTCCTGAGAATAGGGAAGATTACCCGCCCATACAGGTAGCTTCCCTCTGCCCTAACACGTTATGAAGCCAGGTATGGCCACATCTGATACCTATTAGGGCCCTCACCTTACTCAATAAGCCCTCAGGCGGAGAATTTCACTTCGCCTCAATTATTTATATTATTAACTCACATGGATCCATTTCTCAATTTTATCATCCTTTATTTCTCAATTTCCATTCTTTCTTTCATTTTTCATTTTAGCCAATTTTATCATTCTTTCGCTTTTCGTTTCCATTTTACTATCCAGCTCTTGAGTATCCTTGGTACCCGGTACGAACATCGTGTCTGCAACTCATGGCTACCCTGAGGATCTTTCTTTTCACGCCATGCTTCCCCCCATGGTCAAGGTTGTGCGGCCCAAAGGCTGGATCTAACCGCGGATTACCGACCCGATTAGATCAAAATATCATATCACATATCGCATCTTTAGTACGACTTGCCGGCCTATAACCTTGATCCGAACTCAGGGGGCACAACAACTTTACAAAATGGTACAGTCAACTGTCACGCCACACGCTCCAAGAGTCCGTGTGGTTGCACTACACCACTAGCAACGGTACCGTGCTCAATATCACAACCCATCATTAGGGTTTCCATAACCATCCATTAGGGTTCACTACTACATACCTGCAATCATTATACAGTATTGACATTTCATCAATTATATTTCAGTATTTCCATATCAATATACATTATTAATCACATATTAGTATATCTCAATTCATCTTAATATTAATGTTCTCATCATTTTTTGTGCACATTTCATCATCTCATAATAGTATATATCGTGTTTCACGTATTTCAACATTTCCCAAAAGACCCATATTAGTAATTTGCAAAATCTCATTTTTCATGCAAATAATTTCTACTCATATATAAATATCATATTTCATTATTTTCCACTAATCACATTAATAATTCTCATTTCAATATTTTCTCAAAAAATACTCATGCTTATATTTCACATTTTTCAGTATACGTCATATACCACACAAATTTTCATCTAATATTCATAATATATTAATTTCACACTCCAAAATATCACAATTCAATATTACTCAAATGCCACACAATTTATCTAATATTGATATCATAATAATTTCAGACAAAATACCATATGCTCATTTTCACATATTAATTCAAACAGTAATTCTAAAAGTACCGCTATAATTTATTCCCCTTACCTGACTTACTGAGAGTCTCATTAGGACCCAAATCCTACGCTCTTGGCGCCCGAAACTCAAATCCTGCAATTTGCATTTTTCCCAGATTAATTAACTCATTTCCCAAAATAATACCCATCTAACCTTTCCTAGGCTCCATATACCCCAAATTAACATTTAAACTATTATTTAACACCCTCACTTAATTTTCTAAATTATGCCTGCGAGTCCCGAAATTAAACTCACGGCGCTCACCCAGGCCCTAAATTTTGAAAATTCTACTTCAACCACAGATGCTTAATATTCTACCATTTCTAAATTAACCCTAATTAAATAATAATAATAATAATAATAATAATAATAATAATAATAATAATAATAATAATAAGCCCCTTAATAACCCCCATATCCCAAATTTGGGGTTATGCCCACGACAATCCCACGAGAAATCTGTTCTACTAGACTTGTAGAGAATTACCCCTAGATTCTCGTGGTGGTGTCCGATCATCAATTGGGCTTATAATTTGCAAGAAATTGAGATAATAACAGAAATTAGTTTACCCCAGGAGATACACCTACGCCGCTCCTACCACCAATCCACTCTAGTAGAAATGATGGCAACGGAGAATGGAGTCTAGCGGTATCTTCCGATTTTCGATCGGACGAGAATCCGTCACGGAACTGAGGAGAGAGGGAGAGAGCGAGAGGAGAGAGAGAGAACTTCATAAGGAAAAGGGGGGGTGTCCAACGCAGGATGCCTCCTCTGGATTTTTTTATCCTTTTGAAACCCTCTTGAAGCTTCTGCTTCAGGAGGTAATGATATATAATAATAATAATAATAATAATAATTAATATTAATTATAATATATTTTATTAATAAAAATAAAAATAAATTTGGGAATTACCCTTTTTGGTGTTATTACAGTACAAGCCGTTAGGAATTTACGTTGATAAAGCAAATGTGCATTATTTATGATTGATGTTTTACATTAGATTTTTCCGACGCTATTTTGGAAGGATGTTATCATGCGTTATAATTTTCTATATCTTTTTATTTTCGGGTGAAAATGATGTTATTTAAGAAATTTTGTACTTGCCAACTATGTTGTGTTTTGACTGAGCCACTTTGTTTAAAAAAATTTTGCTTAAGGGGAAGTGCTTCTAACATAAAATCTTTACAGGGGTAAAGTCTAATTTAGTGTTACTCTCTCAAAATTTTACTAAAAACTAAATGAACTAATCATTGTAGTCCTATTGGTCTCAATTTTCCATAGAAATTGAGCAAGGCATGAAGATATGCAAAGAAAAGGCAAATCCTTTATTCTTTGAACTCGAGAGGAACTTTGGAAAACCAAACTAATCGAATTGTTGTGTATAATACACAATCAGCAATAATTTGATTCCATTCCCAGGTCAAACCAAACATGCAGTGTAACGACCCGAAAATTTTAGTCTTTTTTTTCCTGCTATAAAATCATATTACTTTGATGTTCCTGTATTATGTACTTTAACTTATTGGTCCCAAAGTGGCCTCGAGGTATTTCCTGTTCATAAGATATCAGACCTATGTGGCGGAAAACATAAAATCATACAACCACAATTTCAATACTAGAATTTCAGTATTTTCCCAAACATATATATACACATCTCTCCAAAAATATTCCCAAGACCTTCTAAAATCTACTCAAAAATACATCTTTCTGAACCACTTACCCTGCAAATAGGGTAATACAAATGTCCCCTCTATCTCCGAGCCTGATCTGCTCGTCAAGCTGGTTCACCTGAAATATGATAGATTAGTAGGATGAGACACTTCTCAGTAAGGAGAAACATGTTATTATCAGTATGTGGCGTATGAGTTTACATGTAAAACATAATTTTAATTAGAACTATAAATAAGATATCATGTAAAAATATATGTACTATAACCCACATCTATGTCATTTAAAATACAGTAATTCTGAGTTATTTATTCAAATCTATACTATATAATCATTGTATTCTGTGTATACTGGATATATAATTCTGAAAACTTCCCTAGATGGTTGTATGTCATGATTTAACCCCTCATAACAGGGTTGTGCAGCCCATAGGCGGGACTAAACACTGGTTGGCCTACCAGTGCTAGTCTAACTGTATTTCTGTATATGTCTGTAGCACGAAAGGTCTGCTCCACTTGGTCCAGACGCCAGGGAGCCCTCTACTCTACCTGTGGCACAATCGGCATTCAACACCATACTTTATCTAAGACATATGGTTGCACTGTCTATACTGTATAGCTACGGTACTGTGCTCTGTAAACAACTTCGTTCCATCAAGGTCTGATACTATATTATTTCTATATAATATCTACATTTTTTACCATGATTCAGTATCAACTGTATTAACCATGACGCTATAATAATTGTATATCTATATCATCTGTAATTCTGTATGTCATGGTTCTATGCTCTGTATATCGTGGTTCTGTAAAGCTCTGTATAATCGTGGCTCTATAGAATTGTAGTTCTGTAAAAATACTGTATAATCATGGCTCTGTATAGAAATTTATGGAGGAGGAAGAAGGAGGGGGTAGTTTAGGGTTTCTAAGTTGTTTGTGGGGAGGAAGAAAGAGACTTCGAGTGAGAAGTGGATCTGAGACCTTAGGGTTTCAGATCGTGAGAAAATAGAGAGAACTAAGAGAGAAGAAAGCAAAGAAAGGAAAGAGAACGGAGAGGTGAATTACAGGATCTCAAAAACCCTAGGTTTTTGAGTTTAGGGTTGCAAAAAAGAGTGGATTGGGAAGGAGAGAGAGCATAGAAGAGAGGATGGCAAAAGAGAAATAAAAAATTAGAACTCAGTGCTGCTCTAGCTTATGAGGAAATTCCAGTACAAATCATGGACATGAAAGAACAGGAATTGCGTAGTAAGAAAATACCATTAGTGAAAGTTGTGTGGAGGAATTACGCGGTGGAAGAAGCTTCTTAGGAGCTTGAAGAGGAAATCAGATAGAAATACCCACACCTATTTAGTGGGGTACAGTAGTGATTTGTAGGTTAAAAAATAACGATTTTATTATGTTTAGTACAGAGTAATGAATGTGTAATTGTAATTTGGAATATAGGATAGGTAGTGTTTTTGTTAGGGAGAATTTTCTTTTATGAGTATATTTGTACTCTCCCAGGACCCTAAATGTAACCACAATATTCCTCCGCCATAAGTGAGGGTTAGTAATAAAATAAGTAGCCTGTTTTATGCTAAGAATGGTGTTCAATACAAATAGTGAATTTCGAGGACGAAATTTTCATAAGGAGAGGAGAATGTAGAGACCCGAAGAATTATAATATTAAATAATAAAAGAAAGGAGGAAGAAAAAGAGAAATTTTAAGAAGATCAGCAGGGTCTCGTCGATGAATGCTCAGGCTTATTAGGATCATCGACGTTGACACCTGTCTCGTCGACGAAAAGTTACCAAGACGACGGTTTTCAAAACTTGAATTTCGTCGATGAGGAGTAAGGGTTCGTCAACGAAACTCCTCTTGTACTCGTCGACGAGGTGACGTGGCTCGTCGACGAGGCCACGTGTCAAGACATCTGCAAATATGCAGGAAACAGGTTTTCAATGAAGGAATTCCCCTCTCTCTCTCTCTCTCTCTCTCTCTTTAATTTTCTCTCTTTAAAAACAGGTTTCCCTCTTTCTCTCTAGGTTTTTGGCTCCGACTCTCCCCGGCTCAACGATCATTTGAGGCCAGATTCTGTATTATACGCGGATATACTAGAGTTTTGTGAAGTAAAATTAGGATATTATATTTTCAGGAATAGGGTGTTTTGGGACCCTGCAGGCAAAGGTTGAGGACCCCAGTGGATGGTATTTCAGGAACGCAGGTAAAATAATATATGGATTATAGTTTATAAATTGTGCATATGTGGATTTGGGAAAGTATGTATGCGATAATTATTTAGGTGAATTCATTTGTTTGATTGGGAAATTATATGTGTATTATCTCACAATGTTGAAGTTATAAATGCCGCACGTGTGAGACTGTAAATATCATCTAGTGTTCAAATAGTCAAGTAATGGAAATATGCTATGCTATGAGATTTTAGTATGGTTTTCAGTATAAATTATACGTTTTACCATATTATTATTCAGATTATAAAATATTAGTATAATAGAAAATGCAGATTTTAGAGCATGTGAATCCAATTATTTAATTGTGTGGCATGTGCTAGTAACAGAGTAGTACAGTATTTATACATTTTACAAATACCGTGTTTTACAGTATATTAGCAGAAAATATCATGAGATATACATGTTTATAGAATGATGAATTTTTAAGTATACATACAGATAGAAATTATACAGTATACTTTGAAACATGATTTACCGTATATGTACAGAAACATATATTGTATGTGGATATCATCAGTCGATCATGTATATGTTGTGGATAGACTCCTCGTCAATTAGGGTTGAGGAGGCCGACCTGACTTTCAGAGTTCAGTTGACTTATCTTGGTTGGCCAGCCAGGATAGGGCCTTCACGCCGCAGATCCTTGTCATAAGGGATTAAATCATGACTTTCAGTTATCCATTTAGAGAGTTTTCTCAGTTATTTTATATATATCCAGATTTACAGAAACCGTAGACGTACCTATGAATATTAGAAGTATTATGAATAGAAAATTCAAAGAAACAGTTTATGTTAAGTAACATATGTATACGCTATACTATACATTATCTATACGTGTTTTTTCATATTCAGTTATTTATGGTATTTCTAAATCAGATTTTACAAATATGTAAACTCACCTACCACACACTAGTAATAGCGTATTTCGTCTTAGTGAGCGTTGTCTCATTCCAGTGATTTAACATTTTTCAAGTGATCCAGTTAGGCGAGCAGATTAGGCTCGCGGGTAGAGGAGAATAAATTACTGCCCTGACTATAGGGTGAGTATTTTGGGTAGCCCCTAGGTTTAGATGATTATATTTTTGGAAATGGTTATGAATGTATATTTTGGGAAGAATTTTGTCACTCTAGTATTGTATATATAGTTATGGTTGTATGTATTTTGCTTCCCGCTACTTAGGTAATTTATTATGTCTCAGATTCCACGGGTCCTATCTGGGCCGTGATGATGATTTGATTTATATTAAAAGAAATCAGAGTTGTGAAATTTTACAGTTAATATATATTTTTTAAATAAAAAAAATGGCATGAAAAATTAGGTCATTATAGTTTGGTATCAAAGCTTAGGTTGCTAGGTTCTGTAGACTTTAGAGTGGAGTGGAAACAATACCAGAGTATAGGAAAGGATTTGAGGTTTTGTTATGGAGTCTGGGTACAGGAAACTGTGGTGGTTTCTGTGTCTTTCCTAGGGAGACGATTTCAGGAAAGTCATAGTAAACTATTGTCAGGTCATGTATTTTGGTTGCATGATTGAATTTTGAAATAAGATCAAGGAGGGTAGTTAATAGTGAATATGAGATTTTAGTTGAATGAAATAAATTAGATATGTATGGGAGAAAGGGTCCTTAAATTGTGTTTTTTGTCTTTTCAGGCTGGACCCAGGGAGCAATGGTACGAATGCTGGGGATGATAGGGCAGGACCTTTCAGTATGGGAGGTGGAGATACTGATGCAGTATTGTGCAGCGTCACCCAGCAGGTGATGGCTGAGATGGCAAGGACTTCAAGGAAGCGTTGCTGCACAATCGAGCAGTTTACGCGGATGAAGCCCCCATCATTTTCTGGAGGTGCTGACCTGATTATAGTTGAAAAATGGGTCTAGCACATTGAGGAGACGTTGGCAGTGCTTCCATGTACAGATGAACATAAGGTAGTATTTGCGACATTCAAACTCACAGGAGAGGCAAAACGCTAGTGGAGATCAACGCGACTGATTGAGGAGTAGAGGCCGGATCCAGTGCCTGTAACGTGGAGTCGATTCAAAGTTATGTTCTTCGAGCAATATTTCCCTGCTATCGTTTAGAGTGCAAAGGCAAGTTAGGCAGCAGAGTTCGTGCACCTAGTTTAGGAGCAGATGACAGTATCACTATACGCAACTCAATTTATTGAGTTTTCTCGATTTTCCCCATATTTAGCACCGGATGAGGAGAAAAAGGCGAGGAAGTTTGAAGAAACTCTAAGACAGAACCTATTTGAGTAGGTTATCGGTTTTCGGGCTCAGACATTCACAAAAGATGTGAATAGGGCTGTAGTTATTGAGAGTGGCATGTAGAGAGGCATTGCAGCTCACTCAAAGAAAGAGGCCTGCACCTCAGAGTTTTCATGCGGGTTCCTGTTAGGGCCCATGGAGAGGAGACCATTATAGGGGAGGTCAGAGGTAGATGACGGGACCTCGTGAAAATCAGGGTGTGCAGACCTACCCTGTGTATCAGAGGTGCAGGAGACAACATCTGGGAGAGTGACGAGTTGGGAGAGACGTTTGTTATCATTGTGGGAGACCCGGCCACATGGCACGAGCATGCCCAGGACTGCCGATCCAGGTCCCAGCTCCTAGACTCTACCAAGGAAGTTATCAGGCATCTCGTGGAGGCCAGCAGAGGAATGTAGCCCCAACGAGGGTATATGCGTTAACGCCAGGAGACGCTGAGGCAAATGGAGACGTCATTAAAGGTATCTTTACTGCTTTTCCGTATCAAGCTATTGTTTTATTTGACACAGGTACCTCCCATTCTTTTGTATCATCCGGGTATGCTAAGTTAGCTGGGATTGAAGTACAGTTGTTAGATGTTGAGTTGGGTGCAGCCATGCCGAGTACTGTAAGATGTATGAAGGTACATAGGAATTTTCTAATGGCAATTCAAGGGAAAGTATTACCAGCTGATCTTGTGATATTAGATATGCAGGGGTTTGATGTAATATTGGGTATGGATTGGTTGGCAGCTAATCACGCCAACGTTGATTGCCATCATAAAGAAGCAATTTTTAGACCCCCTCGAGAGCAAGAATACAAATTTGTTGGTTCACGTGTGCGTGCCTCGCCACAGTTAGTATCAGGCATGCAAGCAAGCAGACTACTCCTGGATGGATGTCAGGGGTTTATGGATTTTGTAAAGGAGGCGTAAGAAAATGAATCGAAGCTTGACAGTACACCGGTGATAAGGGAATTTTCAAATGTTTTTCCAGAAGAGCTACCTAGGTTGCCTCGTGATCGCAAGGTAGATTTTGCTATAGATTTACCTTCAGGGAGAACGCCGATCTCTAAGGCTCCTTACCATATGGCTCCATCTGAATTGGGAGAATTAAAGGACCAGTTGCAGGATCTATTGAATAATTGGTTTATCAGACCCAACGTATCGCCTTGGGGAGCACCTGTGCTATTTGTAAAGATGAAATACGAGTCTATGAGGATGTGCATAGATTACAGGGAGATAAATAAGGTAACCATTAAGAACAGATATCCTTTACCCTATATAGATGATTTATTTGATCAGCTTTAGGGTACGCGAGTCAATTCCAAGATCGATCTTAGATCAGGCTATCATTAGGTAAAGGTTAAGGCAGAGGACATATCAAAGGCTTTCAGAAACAGTTACGGGCACTATGAGTTTTTGGTGATGTTGTTTAGGTTGACTAATGCACTAGCAGTATTTATGGATTTAATGAATCAGGTGTTTCATCAACATCTAGACCAGTTCGTTGTGGTTGTCATTGATGATATACCGGTCTACTCGAGGAGTTTTGATGAGCATGAGGCACACTTACGCCTGGTACTTTGGACGCTCAAGGAAAAGAGATTGTAAGTCAAGTTAGCAAATGTGAATTCTGGTTAGATAAAGTTGCATTTCTGGGGCATGTTATATCGGGGGATTTTCAGTGGATCCCAGTAAAATAGAGGTAGTGGTAAATGGGAAAGACCGAGTAATTTTTAAGAGATTAGGAGTTTCTTGGGACTGGCGGGATATTACCATTGGTTTGTAGATGGGTTCTCAAGATTATCAGGGCCTTTGACGCGACTGACCAGGAAGAATGTCAGATTTGCATGGGATGATGAATGCGAGCAGAGTTTTCTGGAATTAAAATAGCGGCTCGTCACTGCACCAGTACTGACGATTCCATCTCGAGGTGATGGTTATGTAATTTATAGTGATGCGTCTTTAAAAGGGCTTAGCTGTGTGTTGATGCAGCATGGTAGGGTTGTAGCTTATGCCTCCCGACAGTTGAAAGAATACGAAAAGAACTACCCTACCCATGATCTGGAATTGGGCGCAGTGGTACACACACTAAAGATTTGGAGGCATTACTTGTATAGTGAGAGATGCGAGATATTCTCTAATCACAAAAGTTTGAAGTACGTTTTCACTCAAAAGGAGCTGAACATAAGACAGAGGAGGTGGTTGGAACTTATTAAAGATTATGACTGCACCATCAGCTACCACTCAAGTAAAGCAAATGTGGTGGCTGATGCACTAAGCCGTAAGTCAGAGGGTACTGCGCAGTTAGCAGCAGTAATTCAGCACCCAATTCAGATGGACTTGGAAAGGCTTGGCGTGAAGTTATTGGAGGATGATCCTCCGGCATTTATTGCTAGCTTGGTTGTGCATCCTACGCTATATGGAAAGATTAAAGCCGCTCAAGGAGATGACGTAGAAATAGCAGAGGTAATAGCCAGAGTACAGGATGGTCAGGGAGAGGAGTTTAGTATTTCTGATGACAGAGCTCTAAAGTTTCGCACCAGATTGTGTGTGTCTACAGATGATGATATTAAGAGAACACTCGAGAAGGCTCACAGATCTCTATACACGGTTCATCCTGGCAGTACTAAAATGTATAGGGATCTGCGAGAGTATTTCTGTTGGAGTGGTATGAAGCGGGAGATCGCCGAATTTGTGCAAGTAGTGCTTGACGTGCGAGCAGGTTAAGGCTGAGCACCAGAGGTTAGTGGGGCAATTGCAGCCACTCTACATCCCTGAGTGGAAGTGGGACCACATATCCATGGATTTCGTCACTAGACTACCGCCGATGCCGCATCGTCAGAATGTCATATGGGTAGTTGTTGATCGGCTAACGAAAACATCCCACTTTTACCTATTAAAGTTAACTATCCTATGAACAGATTGGTAGAAATCTACATTCAGGAGATTGTTCGACCCCCTGGAGTGCCAATATCTATAATCTCATACTGTGACCCACGTTTTACATCACGATTTTGGAAGAGCTTGCAGAAAGGTTTGGGGTCTCAGTTAGCATTCAACACCGCTATTCATCCTCAGACGTATGGTCAGACAGAGAGGACAATTCAGGTACTTGAGGATATGCTGCGAGCGTGTATTGGATTGCGGGGGTTGCTGGACCCAGTATTTACTGCTGGTTGAATTTGCCTACAATAATAGCTATCAGGCTAGCATCGACATGACACCGTATGAGGCGGTTTATGGTAGGAGGTGTCATTCTCCTTTGTACTAGGATGAGTTAGGTGAGAGGCGAGTTTTGGGGTCAGAAATAGTGTAGCAGGCATACGATAAAGTTTGACTTATCCGAGATAGAATCAGTGCAGCTCAGAGTCGGCAGAAAAGCTACGCAGATACTCACCACCAGGAATTGGAATTTAAAGTAGGGGACCGTGTGTTTTTGAAAATAGCACCACTGAAGGGAGTCATGAGGTTTGGGAAGAAGGGTAAGTTGAGCCCTAGGTTTATTGGCCCGTTTGAGATACTTGAGAAGATTGGGTCAGTTGCCTATCGGCTAACTTTACCACCAGCTTTGTTCAGAATACATGACGTATTTCATGTTTCTATGTTAAGAAAATACATCCCAAATCCTTCCCATGTCATCAGCTATGCAAAATTAGAACTCAGTGATGCTCTAGCTTATGAGGAAATTCCAGTACAGATTCTGGACAGGAAAGAACAAGAATTGCGTAGTAAGAAAATACCACTAGTAAAAGTCCTGTGGAGGAATTACGCAGTGGAAGAAGCTTCTTGGGAGCTTGAAGAGGAAATTAGACAGAAATACACATACCTGTTTAGTGGGGCACAGTAGTGATTTGTAAGTCAAACAATAACAGTTTTATTTTGTTTAGTAGAGAGTAATGAATGTGTAATTGTAATTTAGAATATAGGATAGGCAGTGTTTTGGTTTTGGGAGAATTTTCTTTTATGAGTATATTTGAAATCTCCCAGGACCTTGAATGTAACCACGGTATTCCGTTGTCATAAGCAAGGGTTAATAATAAAATAAGTAGCCTGTTTTATGTTAAGAATGGTGTTCAATACAGATAGTGAATTTCGAGGACGAAATTGTTATAAAGATGGGAGAATGTAGAGACCCGCAGAATTATAATATTCAATAATAAAAGAAAGGAGGAAGAAAAGGAAAATTTTAAGGTCATCACGTTCATCGACAAACAGGCTTATTGGGATCGTCGACATGGACACGTGTCTCGTTGACGAGAAGTTACCGAGAGGATGGTTTTCAGAACCTGAATTTCATCGACAAGGAGTAAGGGTTCATCGACGAAGCTCCTCTTGTACTCGTCGACGAGGTGACGTGGTTCGTTGACGAGGCCATGTGTAAAGAAGGAATTCCTCCTTCTCTCTCTCTCTCTCTCTCTCTCTCTCTCTCTCTCTCTAATTTTCTCTCTTTAAAAATGAGTTTCCCTCCTTCTCTCTAGGTTTTTGGCTCCGACTCTCCCCGGTTCGACGATCAAAAGCTACCACAGTGATCCTGGGGAGATTCTCTACAACATAGCCGAAGCGAAATGTTGGTTTTAGAAGTTTAAGAACCATCCCAAAACCAGGGTAAGTAGATTATTTGAGTATCTTCAGTATTACCTAGTTCATTTGAGGCCAGATTCTGTATTATACGCGAATATACTGGAGTATTGTGAAGTAAAATTAGGATATTATATTTTCAGGAATAGGGTGTTTTGGGACCCTGCTGGCAAAGGTTGAGGACCCCAGTGGGTGGTATTTCAGGAACGCAGGTAAAATGATATATGGATTATATTTTAGAAATTGTGCATATGTGGATTTGGGAAAGTATGTATGCGATAATTATTTAGGTGAATTCATTTGTTTGATTGGGAAATTATATGTGTATTATCTCAGGATGTTGAAGTTATAAATGCCGCACGTGTGAGACTGTAAATAGCAGCTAGTGTTCAAATAGTCAAGTAAGGGAAATATGCTATGCTAGGGAGATTTTAGTATGGTTTTCAGTATAAATTTTACGTTTTACGAGATTATTATTCAGATTATAAAATATGAATCCAATTATTTAATTGTGTGGCATGAGCTAGTAACAGAGCAGTACAGTATTTATACAGTTTACAAATACCATGTTTTACAGTATATTAGCAAAAAATATCATGAGATATACATGTTTTATAGAATGATGAATTTTCAAGTATACATACAGATAGAAATTATACAGTATACTCAGAAACATGATTTACCATATATGTACAGAAACATATATTTTAAGCAATTTCAGAACACCATGATTTCAGAACCATAACACCCAAATACTTAGATATTCAGTTATACAGACATAAAATATTTGGTCAGTTATTCAGATTTTTAGATTTATTCAGATCAGTTTTACAGTGTTATGGTTATTTCAAAATCAAGGTAAAACAATAATATAGATATATCAGTTCCATATGTATATAGTATCAGACCCGGATGGACCAGATTCAGTCAATAGAGCACGGTACCGTAGCTATTTTCAGTTCAAAGTGCAATCACATTACTCAGATAGTATGTGGATATTAGTAGTCGATCGTGCCTATGTTGTGAACAGGCTCCTCGTCAGTTAGGGTTGAGGGGGTCAATCTGACTTTCGCAATTCAGTTGACTTATCTTAGTTGGCCAGCCAGGATCGCCTTTGGGCCGCACAACCCTGTCATGAGGGGTTAAATCATGACTTTCAATTATCCATTTAGGGAGTTTTCTCAATTATTTTGTATATATCCAGATTTATAGAAACCGTAGACATACCTATGAATATTAGATGTATAATGAATAGAAAATTCAGAGAAACAATTTATGTTAAGTAACATAGGTATAAGTTATACTGTACATTATCTATACGTGTTTTCTCATATTAAGTTATTTATGGTATTTCTAAATCAGATTTTACAAATATGTAAACTCACCTGCCACACACTAGTAATAGCATATTTCGTCTTAGTGAGCGTTGTCTCGTCCCAGTGATTTAATATTTTTCAGGTGATCCAGTTAGGCGAGCATATCAGACTCGCAAGTAGAGGAGACTAAATTACTGCCCTGACTGTAGGGTGAGTATTTTGGGTAGTCATTTTTGGGTAGCCCCTAGGTTTAGATGAGTATATTTTTGGAAATGGTTATGTATGTATATTTTGGGAAGAATTCTGTGGGGCCCACATGAGTTTTTGAAATTCGAACTTAATTCTTTTTCAATATATATATATATATATATATTTGAAATTCGAACTTAAAAATAATAGCAATGATAATAATAATGATTTAAAAAAATAATTAATTAATTAAGTAATTAATTAAAAGTTAATTAAATGGGAGTGTCGGCAAGCACCCCCATTTCTCACACATGATCCCCATCCCCATCCCATACCTAGCTCATACCTAACCCATCCATGCCCATTCCTTAATTTTAAAAAATTATAATTTCACCCCTCCCCACACTTTTACAAATTCAATTTTCTTCCCGAAAATTTTCCTATAAATATGAAACTCTTAATATTTATTTTTCACAAAAAAATTTCAAAGAAAGAGAAAGATTAGTGAGTAAAAGAATTAGTGGTGAAGAGAGAATTTTTGTTATAATTAAAATTCTCACTCCCCACTCTTTCCGATCTCATTTTTTTAAGGATATTCGTTGTGATCGTAAAATAAGGTTAAGTAAGAGGTAAGTAAATTTGATTATGTTAGATTTTTATTTAAAATTCATTTCCGAGTTTATTTGTAAGTAAATTTCAATTATGTTAGTTAATTTCATAAAATTCTCCTAAGTTTATTTTTACGCATATTTAATTATACTAATTTTATCTTTAATATACTTGCATTTATTTTTGAATTAAAAAATGTTTTAAACCCCTCGGGTATTTTACATCATTAATTTCTATTCAAGAAAATATTTTTAACACGAAAATTATGTGCCATGAGTTTATTTATATGTTGCATATTTCAAGAAAATACGAGTAAAGATTACATGAGTTGATTTTTTTTATGTTGTGTATTTCACAAAAATATGAGTAAAAAATGTGATTTTCATGATATTATTTTAATTGTACAAATTATATAATAAAAATATTTTTAAAACCCCTTATGACTAATTAATTAATAATTATTATTAATTTAATAATAGAATAGAATATAATAATATATAAATATAATATTATACAATATAAGATTATTATATCAATATATATTAACCTTCCTGAATGGCTTTAGGAAGGAATTTCAATTCCTGCAAGTCCCTCGCACGCTCTCTCTCTTGTCGCTCCTTCGTTCTCTCTCCCTTTCTCCTCAATTTCTTCTCCAACATTCTGCTAATCGAAAAATCGAGGATATCGTTGGGTTCCTATCTTCGCCACCGACATTCCTACTGAACGGATTTGTCGTGGGAGCGACTTAGGCACCACTCCTGGGGAAAGGTATACTCCATATCTTTTCTCAATTACTCCTTAAATCTTCGGCTAATTTGACGATCGGATACCACCACAGGGTCTTAGTCTCGATCGTCGTCATTTTGGCTGTAACAAATTTTTAATTTGGCGGTCTAGGTCTTAGGCACCACTCCAAAGCGAGAGTAAGATTTAGGGAATTAAGGAAATTGGTTATTTTCGATGGTGCAATTTTTATTTGAAATTTATGGGCCTAAGAAATGTTAAAATAATATTTTATTTAGGGTTGATTTGATTAAATTAGGATTATTGAATCAGGGTTCGGGTGAGCGTCATAGGTATCGTTTTGGGGTTCTTGCTGGTGTAGTTTCAGGGAATCAAGTAAGGATATTAAGTTAAGTCAGTAATTTTATAAAATTTGATTCAGTTTAATTGTTATATTTATATATATAATTTGATTTGAGAATTCGGATGTTATTTTCGAATTCAATTTATTCTATAAACCAACAATGACATCAATGTTTGTTTTTATATTTTTATTTTTATTCTTGTTAAGATACAACTAAAAAAAAAAAAAAACAGCTAGTGACAATTCTTTTCATGTATTATATGGTGAACATAATGCAATATTAGTGAATAGCTGGAATCTATCTAGTAATGCAACAATGACATCAATGTTTGTTTTTAAATCTTTCATTTTCATGCTCACTCCATCAACAAAAACTTAAGGATGGACGACCATGAATCATCTAACGACTATATTTTGCATGGTATGATTTCAAACAAGCCGTCTTGTGTGGCTATAGCTCTAATTTTTGAAAATTTAAAGGCAACAATTAATGGAATTTTTTGTAAATCAACCAAAATTTTCATAAAATTAAATAAACTAAAGCTGGATCAATAAATTAAATAAAGGTACACTTAATGTTTAATGATCAAAATATGTTGATAAGCCAAAAATTTTATTAAATTTCAACTTCTCTTGGATTGTTTGCACGTGTATGATTGCTTATATTGTTGTGATTATTTTTACATATGCGCATTAATTTTTATTGGGATATAGTTTGATGAATCACTTAAATTATCTGCAAAAGTTTTCAAAATTTCAATCCACCCCCTCTTGGGATCATATCATTCCCCTTGATTAATATTACGTTTATTTTTTTATTGTTTTATATTATTGCAATCACAATAATTTATTATTTGAAATATAATAGTAAAATCTAATATTAATATTGCATAAGGCAGTGCTGTCAAACATTGCAACCAATTCAAAAAGCAAGTGTAATTTAGTTTCGAACATTACAATTTAATATGAAACTTGATCATATTTAAAAGACTTAGAATTATTAATATGCTAAATTTCAATAATTAGAATTTATAAATGAACTTATTTTTTTAATTAAATTATAAAAAAGGAATTACAAAATTTTAAGAGAAATGTGTATATACATCAATCTTAAATGTTACTATTTTTTTATTTAAAGAAAATATTAAAATAGATAATGTCACTTTTTTATATTTTCTTAAGAAAATATTAATCTTAAAGGGCACTTTTTGATATGTTCGGAAATTATAAATTATTTTTTTTAAAAAAATGTTACCGTTAGGGAACGAGCTCAAATCCGCAAAGGGTTATATAGGGAGAGAGAGAGAGAGAGAGAGAGAGAGAGAGAGCGAGAGAGAGAGTGAGAGTGAGAGTGAGAGAGAGAGTGAGTGTGTGGAGAAATTGTCGGCGATGGATGCATTTGAGAAGCTGGAGAAGGAACCCACAGGAAGGTTTACAGAGCAAGAGAGAAGGCAACGGGGAAGATCGTGGGCCTGAAGTAGCCACCTCCACGAGGACGACGAAGCGACGGACGCATTTGAGAAGCTAGAGAAGGTGGGAGAAGGAACCCACGGGAAGGTTTACAGAGCAAGAGAGAAGGCGACGGGGAAGATCGTGGGCCTGAAGTAGTCCCGCCTCCACGAGGACGACGAAGGCGTCCCTCCCACCACTCTCCGCGAGGTCTCTTTGTTGCGGATGTTATCTAGGGATCCCCATGTCGTTAGTTATATTATAACTTCTTGTTCTTTCTGTCTTCGATTAATCTATTTAGATCCCATGATTTCGCCGCATTTTTTTTTATCGATGCCGGCGGCCGTCCGTTTGTTTTTTTTTTGCTATTTGAATATGCGCTTTCGCTTGTGTGTCATTGTGATTTTTGCTTTATTCACTTTGGATTCG
Source organism: Malania oleifera (assembly GCF_029873635.1). Classification (NCBI taxonomy): domain Eukaryota; kingdom Viridiplantae; phylum Streptophyta; class Magnoliopsida; order Santalales; family Ximeniaceae; genus Malania; species Malania oleifera. The sequence goes on along the minus strand of NC_080418.1, from coordinate 82,545,981 downwards.
TTATTTCAGACTAGGGTTCAATCTTGTTTATTGTGGATTATTTTAGCCTAGGGTTTGGGTTTTTGCAGTTCTGTTTTGGTTTATTTGAATATTCTCGAATCACGCTTCCAAGGCTTTAATTTCTTAATGCATCTCGTTATCACTCACTTCTTTTTCTTGCGCTATGCTTGAATAGATGGCTGGTTTCTTGAGAGATGTTCTTCCCTTGGTTTGTTTTCGTTCGCCTTTTCATTGAATTGTTCTTCTTTTCAATTCCGAATTCTTGCATCCTTGAGCGGACTCCCACCCCCCCTCCCCCGACTTTTTTTTTGGAGAATCTGGAATTCCATTTCTCACGTGTTCATTAATCTCGCGAGGGGCCTCCTAGTCTCGCTCTCATATCTCTCTCTCTCCCCCCCCCCCCACGGCGAGGCTGAGGGTTCCGTCGCTGCTTCGGATACGCAGCGATCAGAATCCGCACAAGCTTTTTTAGCTTCTGTATGGTGTCTGCAGATTAGAGACTCAAGACTTCAATCACATCTGTGGATCGCGTTTCAGATCTGTAGGATTCGATCTAGCTGCCATGGCGGCTGCAAATGCTTCGATTGCCATGAAAGAGGCCTTAACTGTGAGTCTCTTTCTCTCTGTCATCCCAATTGTCCACATCCTTTTGTTCAATTCATGATCCCTATGGCCTAAGCTGACTTTACAATGGACGCCTGCTTTTTAAATTGAAACCGTCATGTTTGTAGAATTTCAGGGGCTAGCCTATCTTCTTTGTTCAGATTCTTTTATTTATCTGACAATTCTCAATACACGGTGCCTGTTTGGATCTCTGTGCGCATTACGTAATATTAATAGTTAACGGTGCACGAACTATAGTGTTGATATTGGGAAGTTTTACTACTTATTGTGTGCGTGAAGTAGTGTAGGTGTACCGTTTTAAATAAGAAAGAACGGATTTGAGCAGTAATTCTGTTTGATCTTGTATATATTTGCAGCTGCCAAGCATTGGGATTAATACACAGTTTATCGCATTTACGCATGTTACAATGGAGTCTGATAAGTATATATGTGTTCAAGAAACAGGACCAAAAAACAGTGTTGTTATCATCGATACGAGCATATGAATGCAGCCCTTGAGCAGATCCATCACTGCGGACTCTGCTCTGATGGATCCTAATTCCAGAATTCTTGCTCTTAAAAGGTAGGATTATTCCAGGTTTTTGTGGCTCTTACGTGCATTCACCTGTTTCCAGTCACTGTAATAGCTCATTGGTATAGAATTTATACATAATATTTCTGCTTCAAGCTTATTACTAATTATTTTTTGCATTTTGATGTTAACTCAAATGCAGTTTTTTTTTTTAAAAACATTTTATAAAGCAATTATTTAATGTTACATGGATATGACGACTCTAAATTTGTTTGATTTGGCTCACTAAGGTGTTCTTGCTGCAGTGATAAACATTGCTTCACTGAACATTCTTTACCTCAGGATTGCTTGTTATTAACACTAGTTGGAGTAAAAGTGATAATCCTTATCCTTTTGTCTATACAGGAAATAATAACTAAAATGACAAGATACATTGATATGACTGAGCTCTTTCATCACGTGCATTGTTGCTTCCGTGATTCTTTGCTTCACGGATATTTTCTTCTAGGTTGAATTTTAATTTGATGCACTTAATGCAGTCGGTTGAATAGCACTACTGCATAACAGCAGTTTCCAAGTGATCTCAATTTTTTAGGGGAGGGGGAGGTTGGATGATGTCATGTGTCAACTCTTGTGCATATTGCTCTATTTTGCGATCCAGTATATTTTTCTTAATTTCTTTCCTTCGAAAAGCATGTGCATGCGTGGGAAGGGATTTTGGGGATAGGAAAAGGAAAAGTTGCACAAGTAAGGTCGTGGCACACACAAAGCCTTGTGCGAATAGGAAATGTCGTATTACTAGTGCTCTTTAAGTTGGTGACTAAATAGTTTGTGGCCTTCTCAAAGTGAGAAGGAAATTTGAACGTTAAACAGTTCAATGTTGCATTCCTCTCCATTTATACTAGAGGATCTGATCTCTTATGTGAAAGTAGTTTGCCCTGTATGCTAAATTTTAATTTTAAAATGCATACTCCACTGCGTCACATTTTAGATTGTGTTGTATTGGGCATGACTGCTGAAGACTACGACAACAGTCCTTGTTCCCACTAATTTTGGTTTTATCTTAAAATAATAAAAATTATACAAATATTTAGAAATTTGGATTTAAGTGACAGTTTATTTATTTATTTATTTTCTTTTTAATTTTTTTTATTTTTTTGTGGGCTTGTTTAATTAGTGAAACTACTGTGTTGGGGAAAATGATTCTGAAACACAAAGGCCTCTTTGAGTTGAGTGGCCCTTTTTTTAATATTTTCATAGCCTTAGACGTGTTTAGAAGATAAATTATTTGATGTAGTTCTTTATCATTTTTTTTTATTGTCAGTGGTGGTGTTACATCTGCTAGATAAAAATGAAATGTTATATCGATATAAATTCATGCCTCATTTTTTATGCCTTTAGCATGTTACATCTGCTAGATAAAAATGAAATGTTATATCGATATAAATTCATGCCTCATTTTTTATGCCTTTCATTTATTCATGCATATGGCTTATTAATTTTGAACTGCTTTTGAAGCCGAACATCCGGGAACAAACTCAGGATCACTTGCAAATATTTAATATTGAGATGATAGCAAAAGTGAAGTCCGTGTTTTTTGTGAGCCCCGAGCAGGTGACAATTTTAATTTTAAGCATCTCTGTTGCATTTTGTGAGGCCCAAGAGAAGTCGGTGTTTTTTGGTTTTTTTGTCTTTCTATTTAATTTTGGTGATAAAAATTATGTTAGCTTAACCAGATTTGCGTGATTTGTGCATAGATTGTGTTTTGCAATCACCACAAAAATTTTGGGTATGGTCACGTAGACCTATGTTTATCCTTGGTCAATTGACTGTTAGAATCCTTTATTTTCCCTCATCGCTACATAAGCTTAACCTTAATTGGGTGTACAAATTTGCTTTTGTAGAAGCATTTGATTGTATGCAATTTTTTTTTCAAAAAGACCCTTCGCGGTTCGCGTTGTGAACCTTGGCCAAGTGAGGGTACATCACCTGGAGAGGTGGCTCCGCCTAGAAGGAGTGGGCCAAGCGTGGGGTATCGCTTGGAGTGGGGGGGCTCCACCCTATTTGAAGGAGTGTACTAAACGTAGGGTATCGCTTGGAGAGGAGGGCTCCATCCTATTTGAAGGAGTGTGTAATGGTTTTGCTCCGCCCGATTAAGGTTCCTTCACGGTTCGCGTTGTGAACCTTGGTCAAGTGAGGGTACATCACTTGGAGAGGTGGCTCCGCCTAGAAGGAGTGGGCCAAGCGTGGGGTATCCCTTGGAGTGGGGGGGCTCCACCCTATTTGAAGGAGTGTACCAAACGCTGGGTATCGCTTGGAGAGGAGGGCTCCATCCTATTTGAAGGATTGTGTAACGGTTTTGCTCCGCCCAATTAAGGGAGCAAATTAGTTGAATCCATGGGGGTTTTGCCCAAGGCGAGGACGTAGGCGGGTATAGCCGAACCTCGTTAAAATTTCGGTGTCACTCTCTCTCTCTCTCTCTCTCTCTCTCTCATCTTATACACGCATTTATTTTGATTGGGATATTGTTTGGTGAATCGGTTAATTTATGTGCAAAGGTTTTTAAAATTCCAATTCACCCCCTGCTTGGGATTGCACCATTCCCCTCAATTAATATTACGTTTATTTTTTTATTGATTTATATTCTTGCAATCACAATAATTTTTTATTCGAAATACGATAGTCAAATCTATTATTAATATTGCATGAGGCACTACTGTCAACCATTGCAACCAATTCAAAAAGCAAGTGTAATTTAGTATTAAAAATAAAATTTGTGTGTGTGAATTTACACAAAATTTACTTAATAGTGAAATTCTTAGGATTAATCAAAATTGATCATATTTAAAAAAACTAATTTCCTTTCTACTTTTAGTAGTGGCCCGAAAAGATGACAATTTTAATTTTTCTCTTTCTATTTTCTTTCTGTGACAAAAATTTTGTTAGCTTAAACACAATGGCCTCTTTGAGTGGTCCTTTTTTTAATATTTTCATAGCTTCAGACTTGTTTAGCGGATAAATTATTTGATGTAGTTCTTTATCATTTTTTTTTTAATTGTCAGTGATGTTGCAGCTGCTAGATAAAAATGAAACTTTATAGAGTTATCAATTCATGCCTCATGTCTTTCATTTATTCATACTAACCCTAATGAATTTTAAACTCCTTTTCAAGCCAAACTTCCGGGACAACCCTGGATCACTTGCGAATATTTAATATTGAGATGAGAGGAATATTGGAGTCTCATAAGATGTCCGAGCAGGTGACAATTTTAATTTTTCTCTTTGTATTTTCTTTCTTTGATGAAAATTATGTTAGCTTAACCAGATTTGCATGATTACTGCATAGATTGTCTTTTGGAAGTGGATTACCACAAAAAAAATTTGGTATGGTCATGCAGACCTGTTTTTATCCTTGGTTAATTGAATCATAGAAACCTTTATTTTCCCTCATGGCTGCATAAGGTTATGTTTCAACTTTTTCTGTAAAGTGGGTCTAACTGCTTCTCCCATGTAGGTGACTCTGAACGAGTAAAGATGTTTGAGAGAACAGCTAATTTGGTGAACAATTAGATAATTAATTATTGATTTGATCTTTCTGAAAAGTCGTTTGTTTTGATTGGAATTGCTGTGGGCTCGCCTGAGGTATGTGGTTATCATTAGTATGTTCCCCGCTATGCTGTCATTATATAGTCAAGACTACTGTTTATGCTTTGCATGCATGATGTAAGCTGTTGGTTGGGACACACGATGTGTTTACAATGCCTGGTATTGCTTTCACCAAATCATGAACACATTTCTACCCAAAAACGATCGAAATACAGCCAGCGTGGGCATTGTGCTTTGAACATATATTTGCTTTCAATATGTGCCCTTAGATCTAGTCTGGTGTAAACTGAAGCCTGCTTGATAATATGTTCATACCTAAGTACATTGCGTTTTTCTCTGGGCTGATTTATGTTCAAGGATGAAGGATTGCCACCATTTAGTAATTTAGAGTATTGCCCAATTGCATTTTCCTTAACAAGCAGATTTGATCTGTTCCAGTCAGTTTTTAGATGGATCAATGTTCATATGTTTTTAAATTCATGGTGAAGAACCCCTACCCACGCAAAATCTCAAATAACTAAATCATGGATTCCATGATAGTACTAAAACCAATGGCACGTGCCCATACAAATGTTTGGAAGTATCTTATTTTATTTATTTTGCGTGGTTACTGTTTGTATTACTAATTTCCTTTCTCCTTTTTGTAGAGGCCACAGCTTGTCAAAGGGAATATGCAGCTTTTCTTTGTGGATCAGCAGCGGAGTTGGTGACTAAATAGTTGGTGGCCTTCTCAAAGCGAGGAGGAAATTTGAACGTTAAACCGTTTGCTGTTGCATTCCTCTCCATTTATACTAGATTTTAATTTTAAAATGCATACTCCAGTGCATCACAGTTTAAATTGTGTTGTATTGGGTGTGATTGCCGAGGACTACGACAACAGTTCTTTTTCCCACTAATTTTTTTTTCTTAACAAAAATTAAAATTATACCGATATTTAGGAATATGGATTCAAGTAAAAAATTTTTTTTTAAAAATTCTTTTGGGGCCGTGTTTTATTAGTGAGTCTATTGTGCTGGGGAAAATGATTCTTAAATAGAAAGGCCTCTTCGAGTGGTCCTTTTTTTTAATATTTTCGCGGCTTTAGATGTGTTTAGCAGATAAATTATTTGATGTAGTTCTTTATCATTTTTTTTATTGTCAGTGATGTGTGCTAGATAAAAATGAAAATTTATTTCGTTATCAATTCATGCCTCATTTTTGTTGTCTTTCTTTAATTACTTATGGCTTTTGAATTTTGAACTCCTTTTGAAGCCGAACTTGTGGGAACGACTCAGGATCACTTGGAAATATTTAATATTGAGACAAACGCAAAAGTGAATTCTCATCAGATGCTCGAGCAGGTGACAGTTTTAATTTTCAAACATCTCTGCTGCATTTTGTGAGCCCCCAGAGAAGTCTCTGCGTTTTGGTTTTTTTCTCTTTCTATTTTATATTTGTGATAAAAATTATGTTAGCCTAACCATATTTGCATGATTTGTGCATTGATTGTGTTTTGGAAGTGGATTACCACAAAAAAATTTGGGTATGGTCACGCAGACCTCTGTTTATCCTTGGTCAATTGAATGTTAGAAACCTTTATTTTCCCTCATCACTGCATATGGCTATGTTTCACCTTTTCCTGTAAAGTGGGTCTAACTGCTTCTCCCATGTAGGTGACACTGAACGTGTAAAGATGTTTGAGAGAACAACTAATTTGGTGAATAATTGGATAATTAATTTTTGATGTGATATTTCTGAAAAGTGGTTTGTTTTGATTGGAATTGCTTTGGGTTCGCCTGAGGAATGTGGTTTTCATTAGTATGTTCCCCGCTATGCTGTCATTATATAGTCAAGACAGTTGTTTCTGCTTTGCGTGCATGATTTAGGCTGTAGGTTGGACACACACGATGTGTTAGCAATGCCTGGTGCTGCTCTCACAAACTCATGAACACGTTTCTGCCATAAAACGAGTGAAATACAGCCAGCAGTTGGCACTGTGCTATGAACATATATTTGCTTTCAACATATGCCCTGAGATCTAGTCTGGTGTAAACTGAAGCCTGCTTGATAATATGTTGAGACCTACGTACATTGCCTTTGTCTCAGTGCTGATTTACGTTCAATTATGAAGGATTGGCACCATTGAGTAATTTAAAGTATTTCCTGATTGCATTTTCTTTCACAAGCAGATGGGATCTGTCACAGTCGGTTTTTAGATGGAGTAATAGTCATGTGTTTTTGAATTCTTGATGTAGAACTGAGACAGAAAATCTCTGATAACAAAATCATGGATTCCATGAAAGTACTAAAACCAATGGCGTGTGCCCATACAACTGTCTAGAAGTTTCTTATTTTATTTATTTTGTGGGGTTATTGTTTGTATTACTAATTTCCTTTCTCCTTTTTGTGGAGGCCCCGACTTGTCAAAGGGAATATGCAGCTTTTCTCTTTGGATCAGCGGCTGAGTCAAGCTGTGGAAGCGAATGCTGCATCGTTTGAGAGTGCATCTAGATTTTAAATCATTTGAGAGTGCATCTAGATTTTAAATTGTACAAATCCGCTTTTGTACAGGCATTTTATTGTACGCAAAAAATGTTTTTCGAAAAGGCCCTTCGCGGTTCATGTTGTGAACCTTAGCCGAGTGTGGGTACATCACTTGGAGAGGTGGCTCCGCCTAAAAGGAGTGGGCCAAGCGTGGGGTATCGCTTGGAGTGGGGGGGCTCCACCCTATTTGAAGGAGTGTACCAAACGTAGCGTATCGCTTGGGGAGGAGGGCTCCATCCTATTTGAAGGAGTGTGTAACAGTTTTGCTTCGCCCGATTAAGGTTCCTTTGCGGTTCGCGTTGTGAACCTTTTCCAAGTGAGGGTACATCTCTTGGAGAGGTGGCTCCGCCTAGATGGAGTGGGCCAAGCATGGGGTATCCCTTGGAGTGGGGGGGCTCCACCCTATTTGAAGGAGCGTACCAAACGTAGGGTAACGCTTGGAGAGGAGGGCTCCATCCTATTTGAAGGAGTGTGTAATGGTTTTGCTCCGTTCGATTAAGGGAGCAAGTTAGTGGAATCCTTGGGGGTTTTGCTCAAGGCGAGGATGTAGGCGGGTATAGCCGAACCTCATTAAAATTTTGGTGTCAATCTCTCTCTCTCTCTTATCTTATACACGCATTTATTTTGATTGGGATATTGTTTGGTGAATCGGTTAAATTATATGCAAAAGTTTTTAAAATTCCAATTCACCCCCCCCCCTCTTGGGATTACACCATTCTCCTCAATTAATATTACGTTTATTTTTTTATTGATTTGTATTCTTGCAATCACAATAATTTATCATTTGAAATATGATAGTAAAATCTAATATTAATATTGCATGAGGCACTACTATCAGCTATTGCAACCAATTCAAAAGGCAAGGGTATTTTAGTTTCAAAAATAAATTTTGTGTGTGTGAATTTACACAAAATTTACTTATGGTGAAATTCTTTGGATTAATGAAAATTGATCATATTTAGAAAACTAATTTCCTTTCTCCTTTTAGTAGAGGGCACAACTTGTCAAAGGGAATATGCAGCTTTTCTATGTGGATGAGCAGCGGAGATGGTGACTAAATAGTTGGTGGCCTTCTCAAAGTGAGAAGGAAATTTGAATGTTAAACAGTTCGGTGTTGCGTTCCTCTCCATTTATACTTAAGGATCTGATCTCTATTTTGAAAGTAGTTTGCCTTGTATGCTAAATTTTAATTTTAAAATGCATACTCTAGTGCGTCACAGTTTAAATTGTGTTGTATAGGGCATGACTGCCGAAGAGTACGACAACGTTCCTTGTTCCCACTAATATTTTTTTAATCTTAAAAAAATCAAAATTATTCAAATATTTAGAAATATGGATTTAAGTGACAGTTTTTTTTTTAAAAAAAAAATTTTGGGGACACATTATTAGTGAAGCTATTGTGTTGGGGAAAATGATTCTTAAAAACAAAGGCCTCTTTAAGTGGTCCTTTTTTAAATATTTTCCTAGTTTAAGACGTGTTTACCTGATAAATTATTCGTTGTAGTTCTTTATCATTTTTTTTGTTGTCAGCGGTGTTACAGTTGCTAAGGGTGAGCATAATTCGGTGAAAACCGAATTAAACGAAATAACCGGCCGAAATTGGCCGGTTCGGTTCGGGTTAAAACCCTGATTCAGTCGGTTCGGTTAAAATTCTACAAAAGTGCGGTTAATCGGTTTCAGTTCGATTAACGGTAGCAAATATATCGGTCAACCGATTAACCGAATTACTACTTAATTATATTTTAAATATAATTTATGTCGGGCAGTCGGGGGACGTATTGGGGCTTGGGGCCTGGGGGGAAGAATGGCGGAGCTGCGGAGGGGTCTCACTTCACTGAGGCACTGAGTGGGAGAAAAGGGATTTGGGAATTGGGGATTGGGGATTAGGGATTAGAGTTAGGGCTAGGGTTTCCGTTTCTCTGCACTCTGTTGATCTGCGCCTCGGGCCCGCCGCCCGCAGCTCTCCATCGGAGTCATCGGACCACCTCTCGGAGTCGGCGAATCCCCTCTTCGAGTCTTCGGCGGCTCGGCTCTCCAGAGTCCAGCCTCTCGGCCCTCAGCGTCTCAGCTACTCCACTCGACCCTCAGCATCTCAGCCTCTCTTTTTTGTCTCAGCTCAGCGCCCACTAGCTCGCCGTGCAAACCCGATAACTCTTCCTCTCCTCCTCTTCCTCTTCTTCTTCTTCTTCTTTAGTAATATAATTATCTGAATCCAACCTGTGTCCTTTAGCTATATTCAATGATCTTTTCTGTGAATTTGCACTTCCATTCTCAATAATATTAGAAACATATGGTATTTCTATCTCTAATATTTAGCCAACTTTCTTTATCTTTGAATTTCTTTATTAGCAATATAAAAAAAAAAGATATTCTTCCATTAAAAAAAATTTATAATTGTTTTCTGTTTCTAGCAATTAATTTTAAATAATTTCGGTTAACCGAATAAACCGAATGGGCAATTCGGTCGGGGTCGGTTCGGTGTCCTTCGTCAATTCGGTCGGTTCGGTTAATGGTATTATTTAACCGAATTTTTTGGTTAATTCGGTTAATTACCCGAATTTAACCGAACCGACCGTTTGCTCACCCCTAACAGTTGCTAGATAAAAATGAAATTTTATATCGCTATCATATCATGCCTCATTTTTGATGTCTTTCATTTATTCATAGTTATGCCTTGTGAATTTTGAACTTCCTTTGAAACCAAACTTCCGGGAACAGCTGTGGATCACTTTCAAATATTTAATATTGAGATGAAAGCAAAAGTGAAGTCTCAATGCCCGAGCAGGTGACAATTTTAATTTTTCTATTTGTATTTTCTTTACGTGATAAAAATTATGTTTTCTTAACCAGATTTGCGTTATTACTGCATAGATTGTCCTTTGGAAGCGGATTACCACAAAAAAAATTTGTATGGTCACGCAGACCTCTGTTTATCCTTGGTCAATTGAATGTTGGAATCCTTTATTTTCCCTCATGGCTTCATAAGGTTACGTTTCACCTTTTTTCTGTAAAGTGGGTCTAACTGGTTCTCAAATGTAGGGACTCTGAACGTGTAAAGATTTTTGAGAGAACAGCTAATTTGGTGAACAATTAGATAATTTATTATTTTTTTGTGATCTTTCTGAAAAGTGGGGTCTTTTGATTGGAATTGCTTTGGGTTCGCCTCAGGTATGTGGTTATCATTAGTATGTTCCCCGCTATGCTGTAATTATATAGTCAAGACAGTTGTTTATGCTTTTCATGCATGATGTAAGCTGTAGGTTGGGAAACACACGATGTGTTTGCAATGCCTGGTGTTGCTTTCACAAACTGATGAACACATTTCTACCCGAAAACGAGTGAAATACCGCCAGCAGTTGGCATTGTGCTATGAACATGTATTTGCTTTCAACATATGCCCTGATATCTAGTCTGGTGTAAACTGAAGCCTGTTTGATAATATGTTCGGACCTACGTACATTGCCTTTGTCTCAGTGCTGATTTAAGTTCAAGGATGAAGGATTGGCACCATTTAGTAATTTCGAGTATTTCCGCGATTGCATTTTCTTTCACAAGGAGGTGGGAAATGTCGCAGGTTGTTTTTAGATGGAGTAATGGTCATATTTTTGATTTCATGATGAAGAACCCCTACCCAAGGAAAATCTCAAATAACAAAATCATGGATTCCATGATAGTACTAAAACCAATGGCATGTGCCCCTACAACTGTATCGAAGTATGTTATTTTATTTATTTTGTGGGGTTACTGCTTGTGTTACTAATTTCCTTTCTCCTTTTTTTAGAGGCCACAACTTGTCAAAGGGAATATGCAGCTTTTCTCTGTGGATCCGCAGCGGAGTTGGTGAGTAAATAGTTAGTGGCCATCTGAAAGTGAAACGGAAATTTGAACGTAAAGAGTTCGATGTTGGATTCGTCTCCATTTATTAGTTTGCCCTGTATGCTCAATTTTAATTTTAAAATGCACTCCACTGCGTCATAGTTTAAATTGTGTTGTGTTGGGCATGACTGCCGAAGACTACGACAACTGTCCTTGTTCCCACTAATTTTTATTTTATCGTCAAAAAATAAAAATTATTCAAATATTTAGAAATATGGATTTAAGTGACAGTTTTTTTAAAAAATTTTTTTTTTTTGGGGATGTGTTTTATTAGTGAAGCTGCTGTGTTGGGGAAAATGATTCTTAAAAACAAAGGCCTCTCTGAGTGATCCTTTTTTAAATATTTTCATAGCTTAAGACGTGTTTAGCTGAAAAGTTATTTGATGTAGTTCTTTGTCATTTTTTTTATTGTCAGTGATGCTACAGCTGCTAGATAAAAATGAAATTACATTTCGTTATCAATTCATTCCTCATTTTTCATTGCCTTTCATTTATTCATAGTTTTGCCTTGTGAATTTTGAACTCCTTTTGAAGCCAAACTTTCGGGAACAACTGTGGATCACATGCAAATATTTAATATTGAGATGAAAGCAAAAGTGAAGTCTCATCAGATGCCCGCGCTGGTGACAATTTTAATTTTTCTCTTTTTATTTTCTTTATGTGGTAAAAATTATGTTTGCTTAACCAGATTTGCATTATTACTGCATAGATTGTCTTTTGGAAGTGGATTACGATAAATTTTTTGGGCATGGTCACGCAGACCTCTGTTTATCCATGGTCAATTGAATGTTAGAGACATTTATTTTTCCTCATGGCCGCATAAGGTTATGTTTTACCTTTTTCTGTAAAGTGGGTCTAACAGCTTCTCCCATGCAGGTGACTCCGAACATGTAAAGATGTTTGAGAGAACAGCTAATTTGGTGAACAATTAGATAATTAATTATTGTTGTGATCATTCTGAAAAGTGGTTTGTTTTGATTGGAATAGCTTTGGGTTCGCCACAGGTATGTGGTTATCATTAGTATGTTCCTATCTTTGCTGTCATTATATAGTCAACACACCTGTTTATGCTTTGCGTGCATGATTTAAGCTGTAGGTTGGACACACACGATGTGTTTACAGACTCATGAACACATTTCTACCCAAAAACGAGTGAAATACCGCAAGCAGTTCGCACTGTGCTACGAACATATATTTGCTCTTGACATATGCCCTGAGATCTAGTCTGGTGTAAACTGAAGCCTGCTTGATAATATGTTCGGACCTACGTACGTTGCCTTTGTCTCAGTGCTGATTTATGTTCAGGGATGAAGGATTGGCACCATTTAGTAATTTAAAGTATTTCCTGATTGCATTTTCTGGCACAAGCAGATGGGATCTGTCACAGTCGGTTTTTTGATGGAGTAATTGTCATATGTTTTTGAATTCTTGACGAAGAACCCCTGCCGACAGAAAATCTCTGATAACAAAATCATGGATTCCATGAAAGTACTAAAACCAATGGCGTGTGCCCATACAACTGTGTAGAAGTATCTTATTTTATTTATTTTGTGGGGTTATTTGTTGTATTACTAATTTCCTTTCCCCTTTTTGTGGAGGCCACAACTTTCAAAGGGAATATGCAGCTTTCCTCTTTTGATCAGCGGCTGAGTCAAGCTCTGGAAGCGAATGCTGCATCGTTTGAGAGTGCGTCTAGGTTTTAAATCATTTGAGGGTGCATCTAGATTTTAAATTGTACAAACCTGCTTTTGTAGAAGCATTTGATTGTACGCAATTTTTTTTTTTTCAAAAAGACCCTTCGCGGTCCGCGTTCTGAACCTTGGCCAAGTGAGGGTACATCACCTGGAGAGGTGGCTCCGCCTAGAAGGAGTGGGCCAAGCGTGGGGTATCGCTTGGAGTGGGGGGGCTCCACCCTATTTGAAGGAGTGTACGAAACGTAGGGTATCGCTTGGAGAGGAGGGCTCCATCCTATTTGAAGGAGTGTGTAATGGTTTTGCTCCGCCCGATTAAGGTTCCTTCACGGTTCGCGTTGTGAACCTTGGTCAAGTGAGGGTACATCACTTGGAGAGGTGGCTCCGCCTAGAAGGAGTGGGCCAACCCTGGGGTATCCCTTGGAGTGGGGGGGCTCCGCCCTATTTGAAGGAGTGTACCGAACCTAGGGTATCGCTTGGAGAGGAGGGCTCCATCCTATTTGAAGGAATGTGTAACGGTTTTTCTTCGCCCGATTATGGTTCCTTCGTGGTTCGCGTTGTGAACCTTGGCCAAGTGAGGGTACATCACTTGGAGAGGGGGCTCCGCCTAGAAGGAGTGGGCCAAGCGTGGGGTATCCCTTGGAGTGGGGGGGCTCCACCCTATTTGAAGGAGTGTACCAAACGTTGGGTATCGCTTGGAGAGGAGGGCTCCATCCTATTTGAAGGATTGTGTAACGGTTTTGCTCCGCCCGATTAAGGGAGCAAATTAGTGTAATCCATGGGGGTTTTGCCCAAGGCGAGGACGTAGGCGGGTGTAGCCGAACCTCGTTAAAATTTCGGTGTCACTCTCTCTCTCTCTCTCTCTCTCTCTCTCTTATCTTATACACGAATTTATTTTGATTGGGATATTGTTTGGTGAATCGGTTAATTTAATTTCGGAAGTGGATTACCGAAAAAATTTTGGGTATGGCCACGCAGACCTGTGTTTATCCTTGGTTAATTGAATTTTAGAAACCTTTATTTTCCCTCATGGCTGCATAAGGTTATGCTTCACTTTTTTCTGTAACGTGGGTCTAACTGCTTCTCCCATATAGGTGACTCTGAACGTGTAAAGGTGTTTGAGAGGATATCTAATTTGGTGAACAATTACATAATTAATTATTGATGTGGTTTTTCTGAAAAGTTGTCGGTTTTGATTGGAATTGCTTTGTGTTCGCCTCAGGTATGTGGTTATCATTAGTATGTTCCCCGCTATGCTGTAATTATATAGTCAAGACAGTTGTTTATGCTTTTCATGCATAATGTAAGCTGTAGGTTGGGAAACACACGATGTGTTTGCAATGCCTGGTGTTGCTTTCACAAACTGATGAACACATTTCTACCCGAAAACGAGTGAAATACCGCCAGCAGTTGGCATTGTGCTATGAACATGTATTTGCTTTCAACATATGCCCTGATATCTAGTCTGGTGTAAACTGATGCCTGTTTGATAATATGTTCAGACCTACGTACATTGCGTTTGTCTCAGTGCTGATTTAAGTTCAAGGATGAAGGATTGGCACCATTTAGTAATTTCGAGCATTGCCGCGATTGCATTTTCTTTCACAAGGAGGTGGGAAATGTCGCAGGTTGTTTTTAGATGGAGTAATGGTCATATTTTTGAATTCATGATGAAGAACCCCTACCCAAGGAAAATCTCAAATAACAAAATCATGGATTCCATGAACTACTAAAACCAATGGCATGTGCCCTTACAACTGTACCGAAGTATCTTATTTTATTTATTTTGCGGGGTTACTGTTTGAGTTACTAATTTCCTTTCTCCTTTTTTTAGAGGCCACAACTTGTCATAGGGAATATGCAGCTTTTCTCTGTGGATCCGCAGCGGAGTTGGTGAGTAAATAGTTAGTGGCCTTCTGAAAGTGAAACGGAAATTTGAACGTTAAACAGTTCGATGTTGGATTCGTCTCCATTTATTAGTTTGCCCTGTATGCTCAATTTTAATTTTAAAATGCACTCCACTGCGTCATAGTTTAGATTGTGTTGTGTTGGGCATGACTGCCGAAGACTACGACAGCTGTCCTTGTTCCCACTAATTTTTATTTTATCATCACAAAATAAAAATTATTCAAATATTAAGAAATATGGATTTAAGTGACAGTTTTTTTTTAAAATTTTTTTTTTTTGGGGATGTGTTTTATTAGTGAAGCTGCTGTGTTGGGGAAAATGATTCTTAAAGACAAAGGCTTCTGTGAGTGATCCTTTTTTAAATATTTTCATAGCTTAAGACGTGTTTAGCTGAAAAGTTATTTGATGTAGTTCTTTGTCATTTTTTTTATTGTCAGTGATGCTACAGCTGCTAGATAAAAATGAAATTACATTTCGTTATCAATTCATTCCTCATTTTTCATTGCCTTTCATTTATTCATAGTTTTGCCTTGTGAATTTTGAACTCCTTTTGAAGCCAAACTTTCGGGAACAACTGTGGATCACATGCAAATATTTAATATTGAGATGAAAGCAAAAGTGAAGTCTCATCAGATGCCCGCGCAGGTGACAATTTTAATTTTTCTCTTTTTATTTTCTTTATGTGGTAAAAATTATGTTTGCTTAACCAGATTTGCATCATTACTGCATAGATTGTCTTTTGGAAGTGCATTACGGTAAATTTTTTGGGTGTGGTCACGCAGACCTCTGTTTATCCATGGTCAATTGAATGTTAGAGACATTTATTTTTCCTCATGGCCGCACAAGGTTATGTTTTACCTTTTTCTGTAAAGTGGGTCTAACAGCTTCTCCCGTGTAGGTGACTCTGAACATGTAATGATGTTTGAGAGAACAGCTAATTTGGTGAACAATTAGATAATTAATTATTGATGTGATCATTCTGGAAAGTGGTTTGTTTTGATTGGAATAGCTTTGGGTTCGCCTCAGGTATGTGGGTATCATTAGTATGTTCCTATCTATGCTGTCATTATATAGTCAACACACCTGTTTATGCTTTGCGTGCATGATTTAAGCTGTCGGTTGGACACACACGATGTGTTTACAGACTCATGAACGCATTTCTAGCCAAAAATGAGTGAAATACAGCCAGCAGTTTGCACTGTGCTAGGAACATATATTTGCTTTTAACATATGCCCTGAGATCTAGTCTGGTGTAAACTGAAGCCTGCTTGATAATATGTTCGGACCTACGTACGTTGCCTTTGTCTCCGTGCTGATTTATGTTCAAGGATGAAGGATTGGCACCATTTAGTAATTTGAAGTATTTCCTGATTGCATTTTCTGGCACAAGCAGATGGGATCTGTCACAGTCGGTTTTTTGATGGAGTAATTGTCATATGTTTTTGAATTCTCGATGAAGAACCCCTACCGACAGAAAATCTCTGATACCAAAATCATGGATTCCATGAAAGTACTAAAACCAATGGCGTGTGCCCATACAACTGTGTAGAAGTATCTTATTTTATTTATTTTGTGGGGTTATTTGTTGTATTACTAATTTCCTTTCCCCTTTTTGTGGAGGCCACAACTTTCAAAGGGAATATGCAGCTTTCCTCTTTTGATCAGCGGCTGAGTCAAGCTCTGGAAGCGAATGCTGCATCGTTTGAGAGTGCATCTAGGTTTTAAATCATTTGAGAGTGCATCTAGATTTTAAATTGTACAAATCTGCTTTTGTAGAAGCATTTGATTGTACGCATATTTTTTTTTTTCAAAAAGACCCTTCGCGGTTCGCGTTGTGAACCTTGGCCAAGTGAGGGTACATCACCTAGAGAGGTAGCTCCGCCTAGAAGGAGTGGGCCAAGCGTGGGGTATCGCTTGGAGTGGGGGGGATCCACCCTATTTGAAGGAGTGTACGAAACGTAGGGTATCGCTTGGAGAGGAGGGCTCCATCCTATTTGAAGGAGTGTGTAATGGTTTTGCTCCGCCCGATTAAGGTTCCTTCACGGCTTGCGTTGTGAACCTTGGTCAAGTGAGGGTACATCACTTGGAGAGGTGGCTCCGCCTAGAAGGAGTGGGCCAACCCTGGGGTATCCCTTGGAGTGGGGGGGCTCCGCCCTATTTGAAGGAGTGTACCGAACCTAGGGTATCGCTTGGAGAGGAGGGCTCCATCCTATTTGAAGGAATGTGTAACGGTTTTTCTTCGCCCGATTATGGTTCCTTCGCGGTTCGCGTTGTGATCCTTGGCCAAGTGAGGGTACATCACTTGGAGAGGTGGCTCCGCCTAGAAGGAGTGGGCCAAGCGTGGGGTATCCCTTGGAGTGGGGGGGCTCCACCCTATTTGAAGGAGTGTACCAAACGCTGGGTATCGCTTGGAGAGGAGGGCTCCATCCTATTTGAAGGATTGTGTAAGGGTTTTGCTCCGCCCGATCAAGGGAGCAAATTAGTGTAATCCATGGGGGTTTTGCCCAAGGCGAGGATGTAGGCGGGTGTAGCCGAACCTCGTTAAAATTTCGGTGTCACTCTCTCTCTCTGTCTCTCTTATCTTATACACGCATTTATTTTGATTCGGATATTGTTTGGTGAATCGGTTAATTTATCTGCAAAGGTTTTTAAAATTCCAATTCCCCCCCCCCCCACTTGGGATTACACGATTCCCCTCAATGAAAATTACGTTTATTTTTTAATTGATTTATATTCTTGCAATCACAATAATTTTTTATTCGAAATACGATAGTCAAATCTATTATTAATATTGCATGAGGCACTACGGTCAACCATTGCAACCAATTCAAAAAGCAAGTGTAATTTAGTTTTAAAAATAAAATTTGTGTGTGAATTTACACAAAATTTACTTAATAGTGAAATTCCTAGGATTAATCAAAATTGATCATATTTAAAGAAACTAATTTCCTTTCTACTTTTAGTAGTGGCCCGAAAAGATGACAATTTTAATTTTTCTCTTTCTATTTTCTTTCTGTGATAAAAATTTTGTTAGCTTAAACACAATGGCCTCTTTGAGTGGTGTTTTTTTTAATATTTTCATAGCTTCAGACTTGTTTAGCAGATAAATTATTTGATGTAGTTCTTTATCATTTTTTTTTTTTAATTGTCAGTGATGTTGCAGCTGCTAGATAATAATGAAACTTTATATAGTTATGAATTCATGCCTCATTTTTTATGTCTTTCATTTATTCATACTAACCCTAATGAATTTTAAACTGCTTTTCAAGCCAAACATCCGGGAACAACCCTGGATCACTTGCGAATATTTCATATTGAGATGAGAGGAATATTGGAGTCTCATAAGATGTCCGAGCAGGTGACAGTTTTAATTTTTCTGTTTCTATGATGAAAATTATGTTAGCTTACCCAGATTTGCATGATTACTGCATAGATTTTCTTTTGGAAGTTGATTACCACAAAAAAATTTGGTATGGTCACGCAGACCTGTTTTTATCCTTGGTTAATTGAATCATAGAAACCTTTATTTTCCCTCATGGCTGCATAAGGTTATCTTTCAACTTTTTCTCTAAAGTGGGTCTAACTGCTTCTCCCATGTAGGTGACTCTGAACGAGTAAAGATGTTTGAGAGAACAGCTAATTTGGTGAACAATTAGATAATTAATTATTGACTTGATCTTTCTGAAAAGTGGTTTGTTTTGATTGGAATTGCTGTGGGCTCGCCCGAGGTATGTGGTTATCATTAGTATGTTCCCCGCTATGCTGTCATTATATAGTCAAGACTACTGTTTATGCTTTGCATGCATGATGTAAGCTGTTGGTTGGGACACACACGATGTGTTTACAATGCCTGGTATTGCTTTCACCAAATCATGAACACATTTCTACCCAAAAACAATCGAAATACAGCCAGCAGTTGGCATTGTGCTTTGAACATATATTTGCTTTCAATATGTGCCCTTAGATCTAGTCTGGTGTAAACTGAAGCCTGCTTGATAATATGTTCATACCTAAGTACATTGCGTTTTTCTCTGGGCTGATTTACGTTCAAGGATGAAGGATTGCCACCATTTAGTAATTTAGAGTATTGCCCAATTGCATTTTCCTTAACAAGCAGATTTGATCTGTTCCAGTCAGTTTTTAGATGGATCAATGGTCATATGTTTTTAAATTCATGGTGAAGAACCCCTACCCACGCAAAATCTCAAATGACTAAATCTTGGATTCCGTGATAGTACTAAAACCAATGGCATGTGCCCATACAAATGTTTGGAAGTATCTTATTTTATTTATTTTGCGTGGTTACTGTTTGTATTACTAATTTCCTTTCTCCTTTTTGTAGAGGCCACAGCTTGTCAAAGGGAATATGCAGCTTTTCTTTGTGGATCAGCAGCGGAGTTGGTGACTAAATAGTTGGTGGCCTTCTCAAAGCGTGGAGGAAATTTGAACGTTAAACCGTTTGCTGTTGCATTCCTCTCCATTTATACTACATTTTAATTTTAAAATGCATACTCCAGTACATCACAGTTTAAATTGTGTAGTATTGGGCATGATTGCCGAGGACTACGACAACAGTCCTTTTTCCTACTAATTTTTTTTTCTTAACAAAAATTAAAATTATACCGATATTTAGGAATAGGGATTCAAACAAAAAAAAAAAAATTTTTAAAATTTTTTTTGGGGCCGTGTTTTATGAGTGAGTCTACTGTGCTGGGGAAAATGATTCTTAAATAGAAAGGCCTCTTCGAGTGGTCCTTTTTTTTAATATTTTCGCGGCTTTTGATGTGTTTAGCAGATAAATTATTTGATGTAGTTCTTTATCATTTTTTTTATTGTCAGTGATGTCTGCTAGATAAAAATGAAAATTTATTTCGTTATCAATTCATGCCTCATTTTTGTTGTCTTTCTTTAATTCATACTTATGGCTTTTGAATTTTGAACTCCTTTTGAAGCCGAACTTGTGGGAACAACTCAGGATCACTTGGAATTATTTAATATTGAGACAAAAGCAAAAGTGAATTCTCATCAGATGCTCGAGCAGGTGACAGTTTTAATTTTCAAGCATCTCTGCTGCATTTTGTGAGCCCCCAGAGAAGTCTCTGCGTTTTGGTTTTTTTCTCTTTCTATTTTATATTTGTGATAAAAATTATGTTAGCCTAACCATATTTGCATGATTTGTGCATTGATTGTGTTTTGGAAGTGGATTACCACAAAAAAATTTGGGTATGGTCACGCAGACCTCTGTTTATCCTTGGTCAATTGAATGTTAGAAACCTTTATTTTCCCTCATCACTGCATATGGTTATGTTTCACCTTTTCCCGTAAAGTGGGTCTAACTGCTTCTCCCGTGTAGGTGACACTGAACGTGTAAAGATGTTTGAGAGAACAACTAATTTTGTGAATAATTAGATAATTAATTTTTGATGTGATATTTCTGAAGAGTGGTTTGTTTTGATTGGAATTGCTTTGGGTTCGCCTGAGGAATGTGGTTTTCATTAGTATGTTCCCCGCTATGCGGTCATTATATAGTCAAGACAGTTGTTTCTGCTTTGCGTGCATGATTTAAGCTGTAGGTTGGACACACACGATGTGTTAGCAATGCCTGGTGTTGCTCTCACAAACTCATGAACACATTTCTGCCATGAACATATATTTGCTTTCAACATATGCCCTGAGATCTAGTCTGGTGTAAACTGAAGCCTGCTTGACAATATGTTCAGACCTACGTACATTGCCTTTGTCTCAGTGCTGATTTGCATTCAAGGATGAAGGATTGGCACCATTTAGTAATTTAAAGTATTTCCTGATTGCATTTTCTTTCACAAGCAGTTGGGATCTGTCACGGTCGGTTTTTAGATGGAGTAATAGTCATATGTTTTTGAATTCTTGATGAAGAACCCCTACCCACAGAAAATCTCTGATAACAAAATCATGGATTCCGTGAAAGTACTAAAACCAATGGCGTGTGCCCATACAACTGTCTAGAAGTTTCTTATTTTATTTATTTTGTGGGGTTATTGTTTGTATTACTAATTTCCTTTCTCCTTTTTGTGGAGGCCCCAACTTGTCAAAGGGAATATGCAGCTTTTCTCTTTGGATCAGCGGCTGAGTCAAGCTCTGGAAGCGAATGCTGCATCGTTTGAGAGTGCATCTAGATTTTAAATCATTTAAGAGTGCATCTAGATTTTAAATTGTACAAATCCGCTTGTACAAGCATTTTATTGTACTCAAAAATTGTTTTTCGAAAAGGCCCTTCGTGGTTCACGTTGTGAACCTTAGCCAAGTGTGGGTACATCACTTGGAGAGGTGGCTCCGCCTAGAAGGAGTGGGCCAAGCGTGGGGTATCGCTTGGAGTGGGGGGGCTCCACCCTATTTGAAGGAGTGTACCAAACGTAGGGTATCGCTTGGAGAGGGGGGCTCCATCCTATTTGAAGGAGGGTGTAACGGTTTTGCTTCGCCTGATTAAGGTTCCTTCGCGGTTCGCGTTGTGAACCTTTGCCAAGTGAGGGTACATCTCTTGGAGAGGTGGCTCCGCCTAGATGGAGTGGGGGGGCTCCACCCTATTTGAAGGAGCGTACCAAACGTAGGGCAACACTTGGAGAGGAGGGCTCCATCCTATTTGAAGGAGTGTGTAATGGTTTTGCTTCGTTCGATTAAGGGAGCAGGTTAGTGGAATCCTTGGGAGTTTTGCTCAAGACGAGGATGTAGGCGGGTATTGCCGAACCTCATTAAAATTTCGGTGTCAATCTCTCTCTCTCTCTTATCTTATGCACGCATTTATTTTGATTGGGATATTGTTTTGTGAATTGGTTAAATTTTCTGCGAAAGTATTTAAAATTCCAATTCACCCCCCTCCGCCCCCCCCGTCTTGGGATTACAGCATTCCCCTCAGTTAATATTACGTTTATTTTTTTATTGATTTGTATTCTTGCAATCACAATAATTTATCATTTGAAATATGATAGTAAAATCTAATATTAATATTGCATGAGGCACTACTATCAACTATTGCAACCAATTCAAAAAGCAAGTGTATTTTAGTTTCAAAAATAAAATTTGTGTGTGTGAATTTACACAAAATTTACTTATAGTGAAATTCTTAGGATTAATGAAAATTGATCATATTTAGAAAACTAATTTCCTTTCTCCTTTTAGTAGAGGGCACAAATTGTCAAAGGGAATATGCAGCTTTTCTATGTGGATGAGCAGCGGAGTTGGTCCCTAAATAGTTAGTGGCCTTCTCAACATGAGAAGGAAATTTGAATGTTAAACAGTTCGATGTTGCATTCCTCTCCATTTATACTTAAGGGTCTGATCTCTAATTTGAAATTAGTTTGCCCTGTATGCTAAATTTTAATTTTAAAATGCATACTCTAGTGCGTCACAATTTAAATTGTGTTGTATTGGGCATGACTGCCGAAGAGTACGACAACGTTCCTTGTTCCCACTAATTTTTTTTTTTATCTGAAAAAAATCAAAATTATTCAAATATTTAGAAATATGGATTTAAGTGACAGTTTTTTTTAAGAAAAAAAATTTTGGGGACACATTATTAGTGAAGCTATTGTGTTGGGGAAAATGATTCTTAAAAACAAAGGCCTCTTTAAGTGGTCCTTTTTTAAATATTTTCCTAGCTTAAGACGTGTTTACCTGATAAATTATTTGTTGTAGTTCTTTATCATTTTTTTTGTTGTCAGTGATGTTACAGTTGCTAGGGGTGAGCATAATTCGGTGAAAACCGAATTAAACGAAATAACCGGCCGAAATTGGCCGGTTCGGTTCGGGTTAAAACCCCGATTCGGTCGGTTCGGTTAAAATTCTACAAAAGTCCGGTTAATCGGTTTCAGTTCGGTTAACGGTAACAAATATATCGGTTAACCGATTAACCGAATTACTACTTAATTATATTTTAAATATAATTTATGTCGGGCAGTCGGGGGACTCGGTATTGGGGCTTGGGGCCTGGGGGGAAGAAGGGCGGAGCCGCGGAGGGGTCTCACTTCACTGAGGCACTGAGTGGGAGAAAAGGGATTTGGGAATTGGGGATTGGGGATTAGGGATTAGAGTTAGGGCTAGGGTTTCCGTTTCTCTGCACTCTGCTGATCTGCGCCGCGGGCGGCCCGTCGTCCGCAGCTCTCCATCGGAGTCATCGGACAACCTCTCGGAGTCGGCGAATCCCCTCTTCGAGTCTTCGGCGGCTCGGCTCTCCAGAGTCCAGCAGGTGACAATTTTAATTTTTCTATTTGTATTTTCTTTATGTGATAAAAATTATGTTTTCTTAACCAGATTTGCGTTATTACTGCATAGATTGTCTTTTGGAAGCGGATTACCACAAAAAAAATTTGTATGGTCACGCAGACCTCTGTTTATCCTTGGTCAATTGAATGTTAGAATCCTTTATTTTCCCTCATGGCTTCATAAGGTTATGTTTCACCTTTTTCTGTAAAGTGGGTCTAACTGCTTCTCCAATGTAGGGACTCTGAACGTGTAAAAGATGTTTGAGAGAACAGCTAATTTGGTGAACAGTTAGATAATTTATTATTTTTTTGTGATCTTTCTGAAAAGTGGGGTCTTTTGATTGGAATTGCTTTGGGTTCGCCTCCGGTATGTGGTTATCATTAGTATGTTCCCCGCTATGCTGTCATTATATATAGTCAAGACCGTAGTACTAGAACCAATGGCATGTGCCCTTACAACCGTATGCAAGCATCTTATTTTATTTATTTTGTGGGGTTACTGTTTGTGTTACTAATTTCCTTTCTCCTTTTTGTAGTGGCCACGACTTGTCAAAGGGAATATGCAGCTTTTCTCTGTGGATCAGCAGCGGAGTTGGCGAATAAATGGTTAGTGGCCTTCTCAAAGTGAGAGGGAAATTTGAACGTTAAACAGTTCGATGTTGGATTCGTCTCCATTTATACTGGAGGAGCTGATCTCTAATTTGAAAGTTGTTTTCCCTGTATGCTGAAGTTTAATTTAAAAATGCGATGCCTCACAGTTTAGATTGTGTTGTATTCGGCATGACTGCCGAAGACTCCGACAACTGTCCTTGTTCCCACTAATTTTTGTTTGATCGTAAAAAAATAAAGATTATTCAAATATTTAGAAATATGGATTTAAGTGACAATTTTTTTAAAAAGAAAAATTTTTTGGGGGCGTGTTTTATTAGTGAAGCTACTGTGTTGGGGAAAATGATTCTTAAAAACAAAGGCCTCTTTGAGTGGTCCTTTTTTAAATATTTTCATAGCTTAAGACGTGTTTAGCAGATAAGTTATTTGATGTAGTTCTTTGTCATTTTTTTTTATTGTAAGTGATGCTACATCTGCGAGATGAAAATGAAATTTTATTTCGTTATCGATTCATGCCTCATTTTTTATTGTCTTTCATTTATTCATACTTATGCCTTGTGAATTTTGAACTCCTTTTGAAGCCGAACTTTCGAGAACAACTGTGGATCAGTTGCAAATATTTAATATTGAGATGAAAGCAAAAGTGAAGTCTCATCAGCTGCCCGAGCAGGTGACAATTTTAATTTTTCTCTCTCTATTTTCTTCATGTGATAAAATTTATGTTAGCTTGACCCGATTTGCGTTATTACTGCATAGATTGTCTTTTGGAAGTGGATTACCACAAAAATTTTTGGTATGGTCAAGCAAACCTCTGTTTATCCTTGGTCAATTGAATGTTAGAACCCTTTATTTTCCCTCATGGCTGCATAAGGTTATGTTTCGTCTTCTTCGGTAAAGTGGGTCTAACTGCTTCTCCCTTGTAGGTGAGTCTGAATGTCTAAAGATACTTGACAGGACATCTAATTTGGTGAACAATTAGATAATTAATTATTGATGTGACCTTTCTGGAAAGTGGTTGGTTTTGATTGGAATTGCTTTGGGTTTGCCTCAGGTATGTTTTTATCAATAGTATGTTCCCCGCTATGCTGTCTTTATATAGTCGAGACAGTTGTTTATGCTTTGCATGCATGATGTACGCTCTATGTTGGGACGGACGCAATGTGTTTTCAATGCCTGGTGTTGCCTTCACAGACTCATAAACACATTTCTACCCAAAAACGAGTGAAATAGGGCCAGCAGTTGGCATTATGCCATGAACATACATTTGCTTTAAATATTTGCCCTGAGATCTAGTCTGGTGTAAACTGAAACCTGCTGGATTATATGTTCAGTCCTAAGTACATATTCTTTGTCTCAATGCTGATTTATGTTCAAGGATGAAGGATAGGCAGCATTAGTATTGCCCCGATTGCATTTTCTTTCACAAGGAGATGGGATATTTCGCAGTCGGTTTTTACTTGTAGTAATGGTCATATTTTTGAATTCATGATGAAGAACCCCTCCCCAAGGAAAATCTCAAGTAACAAAATCATGGAATCCATGATAGTACTAAAACCATTGGCATCTGCCCTTACAACTGTATGGAAGTATCTTATTTTATTTATTTTGTGGGGTTACTGTTTGGATTTAAGTGACGGTTTTTCTGTTTTTTCCTTTTTTGGGGGGCGTGCTTTATTTATTAGTGAGTCTACTGTGCTGGGGAAAATGATTCTTAAACAGAAAGGCCCCTTTGAGTGATCCTTTTTTTTTCAATATTTTCATAGCTTCAGGCTTGTTTAGCAGAAATTTTTTTTGATGTAGTTCTTTATGATTTTTTTTTAATATGAGTGATGTTACAGCTGCTAGATAAAATTGAAATTTTATATCGTTATCAATTCATGCATCATTTTTGGTTTCTTTCTTTTATTCATACTTATGGCTTATGAATTTTTAACTCCTTTTGAAGCCGAACATCCGGGAACAACTCGGGATCACTTGCAAATATTTAATATTGAGATGAAAGCAAAAGTGAATTCTCATCAAATGCCCGAGCAGGAGACAATTTTAATATTTCTCTTTCTATTTTCTTTCTGTGGTAAAACTTCTTTTAGCTTAACAAGATTTGCATAATTACTGCATCGATTGTCTTTTGGAAGTGGATTACCAAAAAAATTTTGGGTATGGCCACGCAGACCTCTGTTTATCCTTGGTTAATTGAATTTTAGAAACCTTTATTTTCCCTCATGGCTGCATAAGGTTATGCTTCACTTTTTTCTGTAACGTGGGTCTAACTGCTTCTCCCATGTAGGTGACTCTGAACGTGCTTTGTGTTTGAGAGGATATCTAATTTGGCGAACAATTACATAGTTAATTATTGCTGTGATTTTTCTGAAAAGTTGTCGGTTTTGATTGGAATTGCTTTGTGTTCGCCTCAGGTATGTGGTTATCATTAGTATGTTCCCCGCTATGCTGTAATTATATAGTCAAGACAGTTGTTTATGCTTTTCATGCATGATGTAAGCTGTAGGTTGGGAAACACACGATGTGTTTGCAATGCCTGGTGTTGCTTTCACAAACTGATGAACACATTTCTACCGGAAAACGAGTGAAATACCGCCAGCAGTTGGCATTGTGCTATGAACATGTAGGTACATTGCCTTTGTCTCAGTGCTGATTTAAGTTCAAGGATGAAGGATTGGCACCATTTAGTAATTTCGAGTATTGCCGCGATTGCATTTTCTTTCACAAGGAGGTGGGAAATGTCGCAGTTGGTTTTTAGATGGAGTAATGGTCAAATTTTTGAATTCATGATGAAGAACCCCTCCCCAAGGAAAATCTCAAATAACAAAATCATGGATTCCATGATAGTACTAAAACCAATGGCATGTGCCCTTACAACTGTATCGAAGTATCTTACTTTATTTATTTTGTGGAGTTACTGTTTGAGTTACTAATTTTCTTTCTCCTTTTTTTAGAGGCCACAACTTGTCAAAGGGAATATGCAGCTTTTGTCTCTGGATCCGCAGCGGAGTTGGTGAGTAAATAGTTAGTGGCCTTCTGAAAGTGAAACGGAAATTTGAACGTTAAACAGTTCGATGTTGGATTCGTCTCCATTTATTAGTTTGCCCTGTATGCTCAATTTTAATTTTAAAATGCACTCCACTGCGTCATAGTTCAGATTGTGTTGTGTTGGGCATGACTGCCGAAGACTACGACAACTGTCCTTGTTCCCACTAATTTTTATTTTATCGTCAAAAAATAAAAATTATTGAAATATTAAAAATTATGGATTTAAGTGACAGTTTTTAAAAAAGAAATTTTTTTTTTGGGGATGTGTTTTATTAGTGAAGCTGCTGTGTTGGGGAAAATGATTCTTAAAGACAAAGAGCTCTGTGAGTGATCGTTTTTTAAATATTTTCATAGCTTAAGACGTGTTTAGCTGAAAAGTTATTTGACGAGTTCTTTGTCATTTTTTTTATTGTCAGTGATGCTACAGCTGCTAGATAAAAATGAAATTATATTTCGTTATCAATTCATTCCTCATTTTTCATTGCCTTTCATTTATTCATAGTTTTGCCTTGTGAATTTTGAACTCCTTTTGAAGCCAAACTTTCGGGAACAACTGTGGATCACATGCAAATATTTAAAATATTGAGATGAAAGCAAAAGTCTCTCATCAGATGCCCGCGCAGGTGACAATTTTAATTTTTCTCTTTTTATTTTCTTTATGTGGTAAAAATTATGTTTGCTTAACCAGATTTGCATCATTACTGCATAGATTGTCTTTTGGAAGTGGATTACGGTAAATTTTTTGGGTATGGTCACGCAGACCTCTGTTTATCCATGGTCAATTGAATGTTAGAGACATTTATTTTTCCTCATGGCGGCATAAGGTTATGTTTTACCTTTTTCTGTCAAGTGGGTCTAACAGCTTCTCCCGTGTAGGTGACTCTGAACATGTAATGATGTTTGAGAGAACAGCTAATTTGGTGAACAATTAGATAATTAATTATTGATGTGATCATTCTGGAAAGTGGTTTTTTTTTATTGGAATGGCTTTGGGTTCGCCTCAGGTATGTGGTTATCATTAGTATGTTCCTATCTATGCTGTCATTATATAGTCAACACACCTGTTTATGCTTTGCGTGCATGATTTAAGCTGTAGGTTGGACACACACGATGTGTTTACAATGCCTGGTGTTGCTTTCACAGACTCATGAACACATTTCTACCCAAAAACGAGTGAAATACAGCCAGCAGTTTGCACTGTGCTAGGAACATATATTTGCTTTTGACATATGCCCTGAGATCTAGTCTGGTGTAAACTGAAGCCTGCTTGATAATATGTTCGGACCTACGTACGTTGCCTTTGTCTCAGTGCTGATTTATGTTTCAGGATGAAGGATTGGCACCATTTAGTCATATGTTTTTGAATCCTTGATGAAGAACCCCTACCGACAGAAAATCTCTGATAACAAAATCATGGATTCCATGAAAGTACTAAAACCAATGGCGTGTGCCCATACAACTGTCTAGAAGTATCTTATTTTATTTATTTTGTGGGGTTATTTGTTGTATTACTAATTTCCTTTCCCCTTTTTGTGGAGGCCACAACTTTCAAAGGGAATATGCAGCTTTCTCTTTTGATCAGCGGCTGAGTCAAGCTCTGGAAGCGAATGCTGCATCGTTTGAGAGTGCATCTAGGTTTTAAATCATTTGAGAGTGCATCTAGATTTTAAATTGTACAAATCTGCTTTTGTAGAAGCATTTGATTGTACGCAAAAATTTTTTTTTCAAAAAGACCCTTCGCGGTTCGCGTTGTGAACCTTGGCCAAGTGAGGGTACATCACCTGGAGAGGTGGCTCCGCCTAGAAGGAGTGGGCCAAGCGTGGGGTATCGCTTGGAGCGGGGGGGCTCCACCCTATTTGAAGGAGTGTACGAAACGTAGGGTATCGCTCGGAGAGGAGGGCTCCATCCTATTTGAAGGAGTGTGTAATGGTTTTGCTCCGCCCGATTAAGGTTCCTTCACGGTTCGCGTTGTGAACCTTGGTCAAGTGAGGGTACATCACTTGGAGAGGTGGCTCCGCCTAGAAGGAGTGGGCCAACCCTGGGGTATCCCTTGGAGTGGGGGGGCTCCGCCCTATTTGAAGGAGTGTACCAAACCTAGGGTATCGCTTGGAGAGGAGGGCTCCATCCTATTTGAAGGAATGTGTAACGGTTTTTCTTCGCCCGATTATGGTTCCTTCGCGGTTCGCGTTGTGATCCTTGGCCAAGTGAGGGTACATCACTTGGAGAGGTGGCTCCGCCTAGAAGGAGTGGGCCAAGCGTGGGGTATCCCTTGGAGTGGGGGGGCTCCACCCTAATTGAAGGAGTGTACCCAACGCTGGGTATCGCTTGGAGAGGAGGGCTCCATCCTATTTGAAGGATTGTGTAAGGGTTTTGCTCCGCCCGATCAAGGGAGCAAATTGGTGTAATCCATGGGGGTTTTGCCCAAGGCGAGGATGTAGGCGGGTGTAGCCGAACCTCGTTAAAATTTCGGTGTCACTCTCTCTCTCTGTCTCTCTTATCTTATACACGCATTTATTTTGATTCGGATATTGTTTGGTGAATCGGTTAATTTATCTGCAAAGGTTTTTAAAACTCCAATTCACCCCCCCGCTTGGGATTACACCATTCCCCTCAATTAATATTACGTTTATTTTTTATTAATTTATATTCTTGCAATCACAATAATTTTTTATTCGAAATACGATAGTCAAATCTATTATTAATATTGCATGAGGCTCTACTGTCAACCATTGCAACCAATTCAAAAAGCAAGTGTAATTTAGTTTTAAAAATAAAATTTGTGTGTGTGAATTTACACAAAATTTACTTAATAGTGAAATTCTTAGGATTAATCAAAATTGATCATATTTAAAGAAACTAATTTCCTTTCTACTTTTAGTAGTGGCCCAAAAAGATGACAATTTTAATTTTTCTCTTTCTATTTTCTGTCTGTGATAAAAATTTTGTTAGCTTAAACACAATGGCCTCTTTGAGTGGTCCTTTTTTTAATATTTTCATAGCCTCAGACTTGTTTAGAAGATAAATTATTTGATGTAGTTCTTTATCATTTTTTTTTTAATTGTCAGTGATGTTGCAGCTGCTAGATAAAAATGAAACTTTATATAGTTGTGAATTCATGCCTCATTTTTTATGTCTTTCCTTTATTCATACTAACCCTAATGAATTTTAAAATCCTTTTCAAGCCAAACTTCCGGGAACAACCCTGCATCACTTGCGAATATTTAATATTGAAATGAGAGGAATATTGTAGTCTCATAAGATGTCCGAGCAGGTGACAGTTTTAATTTTTCTGTTTCTATGATGAAAATTATGTTAGCTTAACCAGATTTGCATGATTACTGCATAGATTGTCTTTTGGAAGTGGATTACCACAAAAAAATTTGGTATGGTCACGCAGACCTGTTTTTATCCTTGGTTAATTGAATCATAGAAACCTTTATTTTCCCTCATGGCTGCATAAGGTTATGTTTCAAATTTTTGTGTAAAGTGGGTCTAACTGCTTCTCCCATTTAGGTGAGTCTGAACGAGTAAAGATGTTTGAGAGAACAGCTAATTTGGTGAACAATTAGATAATTAATTATTGATTTGATCTTTCTGAAAAGTGGTTTGTTTTGATTGGAATTGCGGTGGGCTCGCCTGAGGTATGTGGTTATCATTAGTATGTTCCCCGCTATGCTGTCATTATATAGTCAAGACTACTGTTTATGCTTTGCATGCATGATGTAAGCTGTTGGTTGGGACACACGATGTGTTTACAATGCCTGGTATTGCTTTCACGAAATCATGAACACATTTCTACCCAAAAACGATCGAAATACAGCCAGCGTGGGCATTGTGCTTTGAACATATATGTGCTTTCAATATGTGCCCTTAGATCTAGTCTGGTGTAAACTGAAGCCTGCTTGATAATATGTTCATACCTAAGTACATTGCGTTTTTCTCTGGGCTGATTTATGTTCAAGGATGAAGGATTGCCACCATTTAGTAATTTAGAGTATTGCCCAATTGCATTTTCCTTAACAAGCAGATTTGATCTGTTCCAGTCAGTTTTTAGATGGATCAATGGTCATATGTTTTTAAATTCATGGTGAAGAACCCCTACCCACGCAAAATCTCAAATAACTCCAGTGCATCACAGTTTAAATTGTGTTGTATTGGGCGTGATTGCCGAGGACTACGACAACAGTTCTTTTTCCCACTAATTTTTTTTTCTTAACAAAAATTAAAATTATACCGATATCTAGGAATATGGATTCAAGTAACAATTTTTTTTAAAAAAATTGTCTTGGGGCCGTGTTTTATTAGTGAGTCTACTGTGCTGGGGAAAATGATTCTTAAATAGAAAGGCCTCTCTGAGTGGTCCTTTTTTTTAATATTTTCGCGGCTTTAGATGTGTTTAGCAGATAGATTATTTGATGTAGTTCTTTATCATTTTTTTCATTCTCAGTTATTTCTGCTAGATAAAAATGAAAATTTATTTCGTTATCAATTCATGCCTCATTTTTGTTGTCTTTCTTTAATTCATACTTATGGCTTTTGAACTTTGAACTCCTTTTGAAGCCGAACTTGTGGGAACTACTCGGGATCACTTGGAAATATTTAATACTGAGACAAAAGTAAAAGTGAATTCTCATCAGATGCTCGAGCAGGTGACAGTTTTAATTTTCAAGCATCTCTGCTGCATTTTGTGAGCCCCCAGAGAAGTCTCTGCCTTTTGGTTTTTTTCTCTTTCTATTTTATTTTGGTGATAAGAATTATGTTAGCCTAACCATATTTGCATGATTTGTGCATTGATTGTGTTTTGGAAGTGGATTACCACAAAAAAATTTGGGTATGGTCACGCAGACCTCTGTTTATCCTTGGTCAATTGAATGTTAGAAACCTTTATTTTCCCTCATCACTGCATATGGGTATGTTTCACCTTTTCCTGTAAAGTGGGTCTAACTGCTTCTCCCATGTAGGTGAAACTGGAGGTGTAAAGATGTTTGAGAGAACAACTAATTTGGTGAATAATTAGATAATTAATTTTTGATGTGATATTTCTGAAGAGTGGTTTGTTTTGATTGGAATTGCTTTGGGTTCGCCTGAGGAATGTGGTTTTCATTAGTATGTTCCCCGCTATGCGGTCATTATATAGTCAAGACAGTTGTTTCTGCTTTGCGTGCATGATTTAAGCTGTAGGTTGGACACACACGATGTGTTAGCAATGCCTTGTGTTGCTCTCACAAACTCAAGAACACGTTTCTGCCATAAAACGAGTGAAATACAGCCAGCAGTTGGCACGGTGCTGTGAACATATATTTGCTTTCAACATATGCCCTGAGATCTAGTCTGGTGTAAACTGAAGCCTGCTTGATAATATGTTCAGACCTACGTACATTGCCTTTGTCTCAGTGCTGATTTACGTTCAAGGATGAAGGATTGGCACCATTGAGTAATTTATAGTATTTCCTGATTGCATTTTCTTTCGCAAGCAGATGGGATCTGTCACAGTCGGTTTTTAGATGGAGTAATGGTCATATGATTTTGAATTCCTGATGAAGAACCCCTACCCACAGAAAATCTCTGATAACAAAATCATGGATTCCATGAAAGTACTAAAACGAATGGCGTGTGCCCATACAACTGTCTAGAAGTTTCTTATTTTATTTATTTTGTGGGGTTATTGTTTGTATTACTAATTTCCTTTCTCCTTTTTGTGGAGGCCCCGACTTGTCAAAGGGAATATGCAGCTTTTCTGTTTGGATCAGCGGCTGAGTCAAGCTGTGGAAGCGAATGCTGCATCGTTTTAGAGTGCATCTAGATTTTAAATCATTTGAGAGTGCATCTAGATTTTAAATTGTACAAATCCGCTTTTGTACAGGCATTTTATTGTACGCAAAAAATGTTTTTCGAAAAGGCCCTTCGCGGTTCATGTTGTGAACCTTAGCCGAGTGTGGGTACATCACTTGGAGAGGTGGCTCCGCCTAAAAGGAGTGGGCCAAGCGTGGGGTATCGCTTGGAGTGGGGGGGCTCCACCCTATTTGAAGGAGTGTACCAAACGTAGCGTATCGCTTGGGGAGGAGGGCTCCATCCTATTTGAAGGAGTGTGTAACAGTTTTGCTTCGCCCGATTAAGGTTCCTTTGCGGTTCGCGTTGTGAACCTTTTCCAAGTGAGGGTACATCTCTTGGAGAGGTGGCTCCGCCTAGATGGAGTGGGCCAAGCATGGGGTATCCCTTGGAGTGGGGGGGGCTCCACCCTATTTGAAGGAGCGTACCAAACGTAGGGTAACGCTTGGAGAGGAGGGCTCCATCCTATTTGAAGGAGTGTGTAATGGTTTTGCTCCGTTCGATTAAGGGAGCAAGTTAGTGGAATCCTTGGGGGTTTTGCTCAAGGCGAGGATGTAGGCGGGTATAGCCGAACCTCATTAAAATTTTGGTGTCAATCTCTCTCTCTCTCTTATCTTATACACGCATTTATTTTGATTGGGATATTGTTTGGTGAATCGGTTAAATTATATGCAAAAGTTTTTAAAATTCCAATTCACCCCCCCCCTCTTGGGATTACACCATTCTCCTCAATTAATATTACGTTTATTTTTTTATTGATTTGTATTCTTGCAATCACAATAATTTATCATTTGAAATATGATAGTAAAATCTAATATTAATATTGCATGAGGCACTACTATCAGCTATTGCAACCAATTCAAAAGGCAAGGGTATTTTAGTTTCAAAAATAAATTTTGTGTGTGTGAATTTACACAAAATTTACTTATGGTGAAATTCTTTGGATTAATGAAAATTGATCATATTTAGAAAACTAATTTCCTTTCTCCTTTTAGTAGAGGGCACAACTTGTCAAAGGGAATATGCAGCTTTTCTATGTGGATGAGCAGCGGAGATGGTGACTAAATAGTTGGTGGCCTTCTCAAAGTGAGAAGGAAATTTGAATGTTAAACAGTTCGGTGTTGCGTTCCTCTCCATTTATACTTAAGGATCTGATCTCTATTTTGAAAGTAGTTTGCCTTGTATGCTAAATTTTAATTTTAAAATGCATACTCTAGTGCGTCACAGTTTAAATTGTGTTGTATAGGGCATGACTGCCGAAGAGTACGACAACGTTCCTTGTTCCCACTAATATTTTTTTAATCTTAAAAAAATCAAAATTATTGAAATATTTAGAAATATGGATTTAAGTGACAGTTTTTTTTTTAAAAAAAAAATTTTGGGGACACATTATTAGTGAAGCTATTGTGTTGGGGAAAATGATTCTTAAAAACAAAGGCCTCTTTAAGTGGTCCTTTTTTAAATATTTTCCTAGTTTAAGACGTGTTTACCTGATAAATTATTCGTTGTAGTTCTTTATCATTTTTTTTGTTGTCAGCGGTGTTACAGTTGCTAAGGGTGAGCATAATTCGGTGAAAACCGAATTAAACGAAATAACCGGCCGAAATTGGCCGGTTCGGTTCGGGTTAAAACCCTGATTCAGTCGGTTCGGTTAAAATTCTACAAAAGTCCGGTTAATCGGTTTCAGTTCGATTAACGGTAGCAAATATATCGGTCAACCGATTAACCGAATTACTACTTAATTATATTTTAAATATAATTTATGTCGGGCAGTCGGGGGACGTATTGGGGCTTGGGGCCTGGGGGGAAGAATGGCGGAGCTGCGGAGGGGTCTCACTTCACTGAGGCACTGAGTGGGAGAAAAGGGATTTGGGAATTGGGGATTGGGGATTAGGGATTAGAGTTAGGGCTAGGGTTTCCGTTTCTCTGCACTCTGTTGATCTGCGCCTCGGGCCCGCCGCCCGCAGCTCTCCATCGGAGTCATCGGACCACCTCTCGGAGTCGGCGAATCCCCTCTTCGAGTCTTCGGCGGCTCGGCTCTCCAGAGTCCAGCCTCTCGGCCCTCAGCGTCTCAGCTACTCCACTCGACCCTCAGCATCTCAGCCTCTCTTTTTTGTCTCAGCTCAGCGCCCACTAGCTCGCCGTGCAAACCCGATAACTCTTCCTCTCCTCCTCTTCCTCTTCTTCTTCTTCTTCTTTAGTAATATAATTATCTGAATCCAACCTGTGTCCTTTAGCTATATTCAATGATCTTTTCTGTGAATTTGCACTTCCATTCTCAATAATATTAGAAACATATGGTATTTCTATCTCTAATATTTAGCCAACTTTCTTTATCTTTGAATTTCTTTATTAGCAATATAAAAAAAAAAGATATTCTTCCATTAAAAAAAATTTATAATTGTTTCCTGTTTCTAGCAATTAATTTTAAATAATTTCGGTTAACCGAATAAACGGAATGGGCAATTCGGTCGGGGTCGGTTCGGTGTCCTTCGTCAATTCGGTCGGTTCGGTTAATGGTATTATTTAACCGAATTTTTTGGTTAATTCGGTTAATTACCCGAATTTAACCGAACCGACCGTTTGCTCACCCGTAACAGTTGCTAGATAAAAATGAAATTTTATATCGCTATCATATCATGCCTCATTTTTGATGTCTTTCATTTATTCATAGTTATGCCTTGTGAATTTTGAACTTCCTTTGAAACCAAACTTCCGGGAACAGCTGTGGATCACTTTCAAATATTTAATATTGAGATGAAAGCAAAAGTGAAGTCTCAATGCCCGAGCAGGTGACAATTTTAATTTTTCTATTTGTATTTTCTTTACGTGATAAAAATTATGTTTTCTTAACCAGATTTGCGTTATTACTGCATAGATTGTCCTTTGGAAGCGGATTACCACAAAAAAAATTTGTATGGTCACGCAGACCTCTGTTTATCCTTGGTCAATTGAATGTTGGAATCCTTTATTTTCCCTCATGGCTTCATAAGGTTACGTTTCACCTTTTTTCTGTAAAGTGGGTCTAACTGGTTCTCAAATGTAGGGACTCTGAACGTGTAAAGATTTTTGAGAGAACAGCTAATTTGGTGAACAATTAGATAATTTATTATTTTTTTGTGATCTTTCTGAAAAGTGGGGTCTTTTGATTGGAATTGCTTTGGGTTCGCCTCAGGTATGTGGTTATCATTAGTATGTTCCCCGCTATGCTGTAATTATATAGTCAAGACAGTTGTTTATGCTTTTCATGCATGATGTAAGCTGTAGGTTGGGAAACACACGATGTGTTTGCAATGCCTGGTGTTGCTTTCACAAACTGATGAACACATTTCTACCCGAAAACGAGTGAAATACCGCCAGCAGTTGGCATTGTGCTATGAACATGTATTTGCTTTCAACATATGCCCTGATATCTAGTCTGGTGTAAACTGAAGCCTGTTTGATAATATGTTCGGACCTACGTACATTGCCTTTGTCTCAGTGCTGATTTAAGTTCAAGGATGAAGGATTGGCACCATTTAGTAATTTCGAGTATTTCCGCGATTGCATTTTCTTTCACAAGGAGGTGGGAAATGTCGCAGGTTGTTTTTAGATGGAGTAATGGTCATATTTTTGATTTCATGATGAAGAACCCCTACCCAAGGAAAATCTCAAATAACAAAATCATGGATTCCATGATAGTACTAAAACCAATGGCATGTGCCCCTACAACTGTATCGAAGTATGTTATTTTATTTATTTTGTGGGGTTACTGCTTGTGTTACTAATTTCCTTTCTCCTTTTTTTAGAGGCCACAACTTGTCAAAGGGAATATGCAGCTTTTCTCTGTGGATCCGCAGCGGAGTTGGTGAGTAAATAGTTAGTGGCCATCTGAAAGTGAAACGGAAATTTGAACGTAAAGAGTTCGATGTTGGATTCGTCTCCATTTATTAGTTTGCCCTGTATGCTCAATTTTAATTTTAAAATGCACTCCACTGCGTCATAGTTTAAATTGTGTTGTGTTGGGCATGACTGCCGAAGACTACGACAACTGTCCTTGTTCCCACTAATTTTTATTTTATCGTCAAAAAATAAAAATTATTCAAATATTTAGAAATATGGATTTAAGTGACAGTTTTTTTTAAAATTTTTTTTTTTTTGGGGATGTGTTTTATTAGTGAAGCTGCTGTGTTGGGGAAAATGATTCTTAAAAACAAAGGCCTCTCTGAGTGATCCTTTTTTAAATATTTTCATAGCTTAAGACGTGTTTAGCTGAAAAGTTATTTGATGTAGTTCTTTGTCATTTTTTTTATTGTCAGTGATGCTACAGCTGCTAGATAAAAATGAAATTACATTTCGTTATCAATTCATTCCTCATTTTTCATTGCCTTTCATTTATTCATAGTTTTGCCTTGTGAATTTTGAACTCCTTTTGAAGCCAAACTTTCGGGAACAACTGTGGATCACATGCAAATATTTAATATTGAGATGAAAGCAAAAGTGAAGTCTCATCAGATGCCCGCGCTGGTGACAATTTTAATTTTTCTCTTTTTATTTTCTTTATGTGGTAAAAATTATGTTTGCTTAACCAGATTTGCATTATTACTGCATAGATTGTCTTTTGGAAGTGGATTACGATAAATTTTTTGGGCATGGTCACGCAGACCTCTGTTTATCCATGGTCAATTGAATGTTAGAGACATTTATTTTTCCTCGTGGCCGCATAAGGTTATGTTTTACCTTTTTCTGTAAAGTGGGTCTAACAGCTTCTCCCATGCAGGTGACTCCGAACATGTAAAGATGTTTGAGAGAACAGCTAATTTGGTGAACAATTAGATAATTAATTATTGTTGTGATCATTCTGAAAAGTGGTTTGTTTTGATTGGAATAGCTTTGGGTTCGCCACAGGTATGTGGTTATCATTAGTATGTTCCTATCTTTGCTGTCATTATATAGTCAACACACCTGTTTATGCTTTGCGTGCATGATTTAAGCTGTAGGTTGGACACACACGATGTGTTTACAGACTCATGAACACATTTCTACCCAAAAACGAGTGAAATACCGCAAGCAGTTCGCACTGTGCTACGAACATATATTTGCTCTTGACATATGCCCTGAGATCTAGTCTGGTGTAAACTGAAGCCTGCTTGATAATATGTTCGGACCTACGTACGTTGCCTTTGTCTCAGTGCTGATTTATGTTCAGGGATGAAGGATTGGCACCATTTAGTAATTTAAAGTATTTCCTGATTGCATTTTCTGGCACAAGCAGATGGGATCTGTCACAGTCGGTTTTTTGATGGAGTAATTGTCATATGTTTTTGAATTCTTGACGAAGAACCCCTGCCGACAGAAAATCTCTGATAACAAAATCATGGATTCCATGAAAGTACTAAAACCAATGGCGTGTGCCCATACAACTGTGTAGAAGTATCTTATTTTATTTATTTTGTGGGGTTATTTGTTGTATTACTAATTTCCTTTCCCCTTTTTGTGGAGGCCACAACTTTCAAAGGGAATATGCAGCTTTCCTCTTTTGATCAGCGGCTGAGTCAAGCTCTGGAAGCGAATGCTGCATCGTTTGAGAGTGCGTCTAGGTTTTAAATCATTTGAGGGTGCATCTAGATTTTAAATTGTACAAACCTGCTTTTGTAGAAGCATTTGATTGTACGCAATTTTTTTTTTTTCAAAAAGACCCTTCGCGGTCCGCGTTCTGAACCTTGGCCAAGTGAGGGTACATCACCTGGAGAGGTGGCTCCGCCTAGAAGGAGTGGGCCAAGCGTGGGGTATCGCTTGGAGTGGGGGGGCTCCACCCTATTTGAAGGAGTGTACGAAACGTAGGGTATCGCTTGGAGAGGAGGGCTCCATCCTATTTGAAGGAGTGTGTAATGGTTTTGCTCCGCCCGATTAAGGTTCCTTCACGGTTCGCGTTGTGAACCTTGGTCAAGTGAGGGTACATCACTTGGAGAGGTGGCTCCGCCTAGAAGGAGTGGGCCAACCCTGGGGTATCCCTTGGAGTGGGGGGGCTCCGCCCTATTTGAAGGAGTGTACCGAACCTAGGGTATCGCTTGGAGAGGAGGGCTCCATCCTATTTGAAGGAATGTGTAACGGTTTTTCTTCGCCCGATTATGGTTCCTTCGTGGTTCGCGTTGTGAACCTTGGCCAAGTGAGGGTACATCACTTGGAGAGGGGGCTCCGCCTAGAAGGAGTGGGCCAAGCGTGGGGTATCCCTTGGAGTGGGGGGGCTCCACCCTATTTGAAGGAGTGTACCAAACGTTGGGTATCGCTTGGAGAGGAGGGCTCCATCCTATTTGAAGGATTGTGTAACGGTTTTGCTCCGCCCGATTAAGGGAGCAAATTAGTGTAATCCATGGGGGTTTTGCCCAAGGCGAGGACGTAGGCGGGTGTAGCCGAACCTCGTTAAAATTTCGGTGTCACTCTCTCTCTCTCTCTCTCTCTCTCTTATCTTATACACGAATTTATTTTGATTGGGATATTGTTTGGTGAATCGGTTAATTTAATTTCGGAAGTGGATTACCGAAAAAATTTTGGGTATGGCCACGCAGACCTGTGTTTATCCTTGGTTAATTGAATTTTAGAAACCTTTATTTTCCCTCATGGCTGCATAAGGTTATGCTTCACTTTTTTCTGTAACGTGGGTCTAACTGCTTCTCCCATATAGGTGACTCTGAACGTGTAAAGGTGTTTGAGAGGATATCTAATTTGGTGAACAATTACATAATTAATTATTGATGTGGTTTTTCTGAAAAGTTGTCGGTTTTGATTGGAATTGCTTTGTGTTCGCCTCAGGTATGTGGTTATCATTAGTATGTTCCCCGCTATGCTGTAATTATATAGTCAAGACAGTTGTTTATGCTTTTCATGCATAATGTAAGCTGTAGGTTGGGAAACACACGATGTGTTTGCAATGCCTGGTGTTGCTTTCACAAACTGATGAACACATTTCTACCCGAAAACGAGTGAAATACCGCCAGCGGTTGGCATTGTGCTATGAACATGTATTTGCTTTCAACATATGCCCTGATATCTAGTCTGGTGTAAACTGATGCCTGTTTGATAATATGTTCAGACCTACGTACATTGCGTTTGTCTCAGTGCTGATTTAAGTTCAAGGATGAAGGATTGGCACCATTTAGTAATTTCG
Source organism: Malania oleifera (assembly GCF_029873635.1). Taxonomy (NCBI): domain Eukaryota; kingdom Viridiplantae; phylum Streptophyta; class Magnoliopsida; order Santalales; family Ximeniaceae; genus Malania; species Malania oleifera. The sequence goes on along the minus strand of NC_080418.1, from coordinate 82,506,372 downwards.
AGCATTGCCGCGATTGCATTTTCTTTCACAAGGAGGTGGGAAATGTCGCAGGTTGTTTTTAGATGGAGTAATGGTCATATTTTTGAATTCATGATGAAGAACCCCTACCCAAGGAAAATCTCAAATAACAAAATCATGGATTCCATGAACTACTAAAACCAATGGCATGTGCCCTTACAACTGTACCGAAGTATCTTATTTTATTTATTTTGCGGGGTTACTGTTTGAGTTACTAATTTCCTTTCTCCTTTTTTTAGAGGCCACAACTTGTCATAGGGAATATGCAGCTTTTCTCTGTGGATCCGCAGCGGAGTTGGTGAGTAAATAGTTAGTGGCCTTCTGAAAGTGAAACGGAAATTTGAACGTTAAACAGTTCGATGTTGGATTCGTCTCCATTTATTAGTTTGCCCTGTATGCTCAATTTTAATTTTAAAATGCACTCCACTGCGTCATAGTTTAGATTGTGTTGTGTTGGGCATGACTGCCGAAGACTACGACAGCTGTCCTTGTTCCCACTAATTTTTATTTTATCATCACAAAATAAAAATTATTCAAATATTAAGAAATATGGATTTAAGTGACAGTTTTTTTTTAAAATTTTTTTTTTTTTGGGGATGTGTTTTATTAGTGAAGCTGCTGTGTTGGGGAAAATGATTCTTAAAGACAAAGGCTTCTGTGAGTGATCCTTTTTTAAATATTTTCATAGCTTAAGACGTGTTTAGCTCAAAAGTTATTTGATGTAGTCCTTTGTCATTTTTTTTATTGTCAGTGATGCTACAGCTGCTAGATAAAAATGAAATTACATTTCGTTATCAATTCATTCCTCATTTTTCATTGCCTTTCATTTATTCATAGTTTTGCCTTGTGAATTTTGAACTCCTTTTGAAGCCAAACTTTCGGGAACAACTGTGGATCACATGCAAATATTTAATATTGAGATGAAAGCAAAAGTGAAGTCTCATCAGATGCCCGCGCAGGTGACAATTTTAATTTTTCTCTTTTTATTTTCTTTATGTGGTAAAAATTATGTTTGCTTAACCAGATTTGCATCATTACTGCATAGATTGTCTTTTGGAAGTGCATTACGGTAAATTTTTTGGGTGTGGTCACGCAGACCTCTGTTTATCCATGGTCAATTGAATGTTAGAGACATTTATTTTTCCTCATGGCCGCACAAGGTTATGTTTTACCTTTTTCTGTAAAGTGGGTCTAACAGCTTCTCCCGTGTAGGTGACTCTGAACATGTAATGATGTTTGAGAGAACAGCTAATTTGGTGAACAATTAGATAATTAATTATTGATGTGATCATTCTGGAAAGTGGTTTGTTTTGATTGGAATAGCTTTGGGTTCGCCTCAGGTATGTGGGTATCATTAGTATGTTCCTATCTATGCTGTCATTATATAGTCAACACACCTGTTTATGCTTTGCGTGCATGATTTAAGCTGTCGGTTGGACACACACGATGTGTTTACAGACTCATGAACGCATTTCTAGCCAAAAATGAGTGAAATACAGCCAGCAGTTTGCACTGTGCTAGGAACATATATTTGCTTTTAACATATGCCCTGAGATCTAGTCTGGTGTAAACTGAAGCCTGCTTGATAATATGTTCGGACCTACGTACGTTGCCTTTGTCTCCGTGCTGATTTATGTTCAAGGATGAAGGATTGGCACCATTTAGTAATTTGAAGTATTTCCTGATTGCATTTTCTGGCACAAGCAGATGGGATCTGTCACAGTCGGTTTTTTGATGGAGTAATTGTCATATGTTTTTGAATTCTCGATGAAGAACCCCTACCGACAGAAAATCTCTGATACCAAAATCATGGATTCCATGAAAGTACTAAAACCAATGGCGTGTGCCCATACAACTGTGTAGAAGTATCTTATTTTATTTATTTTGTGGGGTTATTTGTTGTATTACTAATTTCCTTTCCCCTTTTTGTGGAGGCCACAACTTTCAAAGGGAATATGCAGCTTTCCTCTTTTGATCAGCGGCTGAGTCAAGCTCTGGAAGCGAATGCTGCATCGTTTGAGAGTGCATCTAGGTTTTAAATCATTTGAGAGTGCATCTAGATTTTAAATTGTACAAATCTGCTTTTGTAGAAGCATTTGATTGTACGCATATTTTTTTTTTCAAAAAGACCCTTCGCGGTTCGCGTTGTGAACCTTGGCCAAGTGAGGGTACATCACCTAGAGAGGTAGCTCCGCCTAGAAGGAGTGGGCCAAGCGTGGGGTATCGCTTGGAGTGGGGGGGATCCACCCTATTTGAAGGAGTGTACGAAACGTAGGGTATCGCTTGGAGAGGAGGGCTCCATCCTATTTGAAGGAGTGTGTAATGGTTTTGCTCCGCCCGATTAAGGTTCCTTCACGGTTCGCGTTGTGAACCTTGGTCAAGTGAGGGTACATCACTTGGAGAGGTGGCTCCGCCTAGAAGGAGTGGGCCAACCCTGGGGTATCCCTTGGAGTGGGGGGGCTCCGCCCTATTTGAAGGAGTGTACCGAACCTAGGGTATCGCTTGGAGAGGAGGGCTCCATCCTATTTGAAGGAATGTGTAACGGTTTTTCTTCGCCCGATTATGGTTCCTTCGCGGTTCGCGTTGTGATCCTTGGCCAAGTGAGGGTACATCACTTGGAGAGGTGGCTCCGCCTAGAAGGAGTGGGCCAAGCGTGGGGTATCCCTTGGAGTGGGGGGGCTCCACCCTATTTGAAGGAGTGTACCAAACGCTGGGTATCGCTTGGAGAGGAGGGCTCCATCCTATTTGAAGGATTGTGTAAGGGTTTTGCTCCGCCCGATCAAGGGAGCAAATTAGTGTAATCCATGGGGGTTTTGCCCAAGGCGAGGATGTAGGCGGGTGTAGCCGAACCTCGTTAAAATTTCGGTGTCACTCTCTCTCTCTGTCTCTCTTATCTTATACACGCATTTATTTTGATTCGGATATTGTTTGGTGAATCGGTTAATTTATCTGCAAAGGTTTTTAAAATTCCAATTCCCCCCCCCCACTTGGGATTTACCATTCCCCTCACAGTGAGGGGGACTTGGGCAGGTTGTGCCTCCGCCTTAGAAGGAGTGGGTCAGCTCTATCTTGGGAGTTGGGGGGCTCCACCCATTATCGTTATACCTTGGAGAGGAGCATGGCCCGAGTTGATCAAAAGTGTACATCACTTTGAGGCGGCTCTGCCGAGTGGGTTTATCCCTTGGATGGGGGCCCACCCTATTTGAAGGCGTGTAATTCAAAACGAGGGTTTAGGGTTAAAAGATGATCTTGAAAGGAGGGTGGAACGGTTATGCTCCTGCACGATTGTTGAGCTTGCAAGTTAGTGGAATCCTCGGGGGTTTTGCCCCAAGGACGTAGCGGGTTATAGGCCGAACCTCGTTAAAATTCGGTGTCAACCCCTTATATATACACTATGTAATTTGATTGCGGGTTATTGTTTGGTGAATCGGATTATTATGTTTTAAAATTCCATTCACCCCCCCCCCCCTCATGGGATACAACATTTCCCTCAAATATTAGGTTTATTTTTTATTTGATTTATATTCTTGCAATCACAATAAATTTATTATTCGAAAACGATAGTCAATCTATATATTAATATTGCATGAGGCACTACGGTCAACCATTGCAACCAATTCAAAAAGCAATGTAATAATAGTTTTAAAAATAAAATTTGATTGTGTGTGAATTTACAACAAAATTTACTTAATAAGGTGAAATGCTTCGGATTAATCAAAATTGCATCATATTTAAAGAAACTAATTCCATTCTCTTTTAGTAGGGCCGCCACAACTTTCAAAGGGAATCATTTGCTCGTGGGATCAGCAGCCGAGTTGGATGATAAATAGTTTTAGGAGCCTTTCAAGTGAGAGGGAGAAGTTTGAAGTTAACAGTTCGCGGTTGGCATTCGTCTCCATTGATGCTCAACTTGAATTTTGAAATGAACTCCACTGGTCACAGTACTTAGATTGTGTTGTATGGGGCAAAGACTGCCGAAAAGGGACTACAGGACAATGCTTGTTCCACTAATTTTTGTTTGATCATAAAAAAATAAAGATTATTCAAAGATACATCGATTTTAAGTGACTGTTTTTATTTGAAAAAAAAATTCTTTGCAACGTGTTTTCTTTCGTGAAAGCTACTGTGGGGGGAAAATTTGTTACTTACAACAATGGCCTCTTGACAAGTGGTGCTTTTTTAATATTTTCATAGCTTCTTCAGCTTGTTTAGACTGTTTAGCAGATAAATTATTTGATGTAGTTTCTTTATCATTTTTTTATTTTTAATTGTGAAGTGATGTTTAAACGTGCGTTGCTAGATAATAATGTAAAAACTTTAGTATAGTTATGAATTCATGCCTCTTTTTTATGTCTTTCATTTATTCATACTATGGCCTGCGAATTTGAACTATTTT